>NC_088648.1:17356319-17393819 GCF_964019385.1 Sycon ciliatum
GCTTCGCGGCCCTACACCTGCGAACACTGGGACGTGAACTGGCACAAAGCGCAAACTTGATTCGCGCTATCGGATTTCACGGATCGCGGAGCAGCACAGACTGTCACGTGCGCTTCGCTGTTCCTGCTCCTCCTATATTTTCCAAGAGAGCTGATGCCGTCGGGTGACAGGTCCTTTTATTTGACAACCACCACAGTGCCTCACTGACCGGCTGTCAAGCATGGCATCCTACTCCTAGGATCCTACATACATGTAGTCCTAGCAGTAGCACAGCATCACCACGTGTACACCACTCCGCTCCTCCTTTTTTCAAGTACATGCATGTACGATGTAGATGTACGATGTAGATGTACAAATGAGGATACAGACTCAGTCAGTCATGTACATGATTGTACAGCCACGGCCAGGCCACGTGCTCAGCTATGGACCTATGGTCTCCGGACGATAATGCACAGCATACAGACAGCTTGCCGCCACTTGAACCACTGTGAGCACGGGTAGATCGGTCTACTCAGACGTCGACCCAGAATCTGCAAGTAATTACATGTAGTTGCCGAAGAAAGCCTATGCCGTTCAAGCCTTGCCTTCCCATCTTTGAAGAGAAAGTGACGCCGGAGACTACTTATAGCTCCGAACATAATTATCGGCATGCGAACGAAGAAATCAGCCTGAAGCCGAATCAGGGGATGGGACATCATGGGTGCCGAAGGTCGTTGACCATTCACCACGTTGTCACTTCTGGTAGCACGGTCACTCCGAGCTATGATGTAGTGGCTTCGGCTTTATAAGAAGGTAGCTCTTGAGTCCGGCCACAACTCTCAAAGTACGATGTGATTCCTCGTATTTTCATTAAACAAAGCATTAAGTCATTTGAACTCGGATGGTGAGCCAATTTAATTATGGTAAAAAGGAGAAGGACAAAAGCGGACTAGTCGACTGGATATGATCTGGTTACGTTGGTGGACAGTTAGTCATAACTCGAAACATTTTATCCTTTCTCTTTTTGATTCAATCTTGACAAAACTTTCTTGGAGATAAAAATGCTTTCTCTCTCTCCTCTCTCCCCCCCCCCCCTCTCTCTCTCTCTCTCTCTCTCTCTCTCTCTCTCTCTCTCTCTCTCTCTCTCTCTCTCTCTCTCTCTCTCTCTCTCTCTTCTCTCCCCTCTCTCTCTCTCCTCTCTCTCTCTCTCTCTCTCTCTCTCTCTCTCTCTCTCTCTCTCTCTCTCTCTCTCTCTCTCTCTCTCTCTCTCTCTCTCTCTCTCTCTCTCTCTCTCTCTCTCTCTCTCTCTCTCTCTCTCTCTCTCTCTCTCTCTCTCTCTCTCTCTCTCTCTCTCTCTCTCTCTCTCTCTCTTTCTCTCTCTCTCTCTCTCTCTCTCTCTCTCTCTCTCTCTCCCCTCTCTCTCTCTCTCTCTCTCTCTCTCTCTCTCTCTCTCTCTCTCTCTCTCTCTCTCTCTCTTCTCTCTCTCTCTCTCTCTCTCTCTCTCTCTCTCTCTCTCTCTCTCTCTCTCTCTCTCTCTTCTCTCTCGTTGTTGTTGTTGTTGTTGTTGTTGTTGTTGTTGTTGTTGTTGTTGTTGTTGTTGTTGTTGTTGTTGTTGTTGTTGTTGTTGCTGGCTGCTGCTGCTGCTGCTGTTGTTGTTGTTTCAAATCTTTATTCTCACTATAGCCAGTGGCCAATAAGAGATGGTTGTTGTTGTTGTTGTTGTTGTTGTTGTTGTTGTTGTTGTTGCTGTTGTTGTTACCGCTGCTGTTGGTCATTTTGTGAGAGCTTGGACAATTCATTTTTCCAGGCAATAAAGCAGTCTCTCTATCTCCTCTCTCTTTTTTCTCTCTCGCCCCCCCCCTCCCCCCCCCCTTCTCTCTCTCATCATGCATGCGTCACACTCTCATGTAATATTTCTATATAATAATAATAATAATAATAATAATAATAACTTTATTAGGATGACCCAAAGGCTGACCGCCTATCGTGGGGTCCGTCGCATTGAAGGATGATGGTACATATTATAGTATAAGATTGCCTGCTTCACACTCTCATGTAATATTTCTTTCCTTTCTTCGTCTTTTGTGAGAACTTGGACAATCCACTTGTCCAGGCAAGAAGGCAGCAATGCCTATTCATTCTGGGAGAAGTAAAATAGAATATACCAACCAACCAAGGACACACAAGTCACAGAGAATCTCAAAGACTAAGTACATTTAAACGTTTGGGGAACCGAGGAGGTAAGAGCCCTCCTTCTTCCTTCTCCTTGTGTGGGCGGGCGTGTATTTACCGCCATTTCCCAAGGTGTGTTTTAACCAACCATTTCTTAGCTGGAGTTTACTTGGCAACCTATAGTCACACGGTAGTATCAGCACTTCTATGATTTACCACTATCATGCATGGTGAGAGTCCGAAGATAAATTACTTGGTCAGGGGAACTACGATAGTACCTCCACCAGTCCATCACTCGTGACCTGGCAATGTTACCGATTTTCAATGATTCACAGTGCCCGTGATATGTATAATGTAGTGATAGGGCTAGCGATACACCTGCTGCAGCTACCAGCAAGATCTCCTCTCTTCTTACGAGCAGGCTGTGTAGTGTCTTCAGTAAAACTGAGAAACGGAAGAAAAACTAGCTTTGCCACTTCATTGCGACAAGGGGTGCTTGGGGAGGGAAGGCCTTACCGACGTTGTCGTCTTGTTACAGAGAACCCTAATCAGTGCATCACGTCTCACCTCGTCTAACGAACGGGGCCCTGAGAACGAAGGCGGTATCATGAGCAGCGGATCAAGGGCACTGAGGGGGTCGAGGGCAGTACCTTCGTCCCTGTGGTTTTCTCAGCAACCGCGGCGGTGTTGGTCGAGCTGCCTCCCTCATTCCGAGTCAACTACATGTACATGTAAACACGCTGTACTTCAGTTCTCAGTTCTCAAGAGACGTCTAGACGTCCTTTGTGCTCTTCAACGGTCAGGGCTCACCATGACCATACAAAATTCAAAAAGCGTCGACCACCATTTTGAAAACATGGCGATGCCGCCAATGCCAGAGTTTGTGCAGTCATAGCGGCTACGCACCCGAGTTCATGCTCATCGATGTACAGCGATGTACAGTCTAGTCGTAAAATACCGGTATTTTACGACTCCCTGGTCTACTCTGTACAGCGAAGGGCCAGTGCCGAAGCCGCGGAATCTTGTTGTTTGATGTCGGGAAAGACACGCGGAGAAGACGTCCTTTCTCCAAGCCATCTTGGTCATTTTTCTCAATCCGCTGGTGGGTGTCGACCAAGATATGTCCGTGAGGTACTGGTGAACTTGAGTCCTGGCATCTACAAGAATTTGCGCGCCTAGCTAGCTAACCAATGTTGTCAGTAGAACTCAGCGTTTCCTGATCGCGACTCGGCACACTCTTTTCTGTTTGGCCTCGCAGCTTTCACGCTGCCGCGAGTGGGGAGTTTCCTGGCCACAAATGAATCCCTTAGTCATGACCATGATGAGAGGTGACTGGTATGATCCCTGACTGGCATGAGTCCTTAGCTTGAGTCAACACGAAGGTAAACTCTTCACTTGGAACGCTTGCTGTCTCCTCCGTCCTTTCTTGTTGCACTTGCAGATATGTGCACGGCTGCCAGTTTTTGTTGGTGCGCGCGGCGACGCACGGCCGACCTTGATGCCTTCAAAAAAGTAGAACAGCGGTTCTCCTTGGCCGATTCTCACCATCGATAGCTCATTTTCAAGGTCTTGGAATTCTCTATCGGTTTACCGTCCCCGATTTTTAATTTTCTCTTCATTCACTTGTTCGCACGCCTTCGCGTTTGAGTGATTTCACCATCCGATCTCAGCCAAACGAAGGCCAAATCGAAAAATTCGAGACGGTAACCCTCCAAAGACACACCTTCTGAACACGAATCCACAATGGCCTAATGTCTAAAACCAACGAATACAGCCAAGCTCCACTCAGAAAACACCCCACAATTGCAGGAAACAGCCCGTTTTGCCGTGCGCTGATTGGTCAAATCCAAATGACCGTTATTGACGCTTTGTATGGTCGTGGTCAGGGAGTCGTCAAATACAAGTATTTGACGACTCCCTGGTCGTGGTGAGCCCTGACGTGACGCCGAGTGATCTTGTTGTTCGCGTTCTATAGATAGATCCTTCTTTTTTTTTTTTTTTTTTTTTTTTTTTTCCTTCTTTTGTTTCAGTCTGCATAGGTTTTCTGGCACCACGCAAATAATTGTCCATAATGTGTACAGCTCATGATGTACGCACGTGTACCACGTGATTTCGATCATCGTGCACACGCGTGCGGTGTGCACATGTGCAGAGCTCCATATTTTGAGTTTTGAAAGTGAAAATTTTGATTTGGTACTTCGACTGCCAAGAGAGACAGGATCGGAGAACTTTGGCCGTCAGAGAGGCGTTCGTCCAAGCCAAAGCAGTTCTGCCCCTCCCCACAGCTGGAAGACACCGGACGAACAAGTTGACGTCTGTCTACTATTTGCTAGCCGGGTCGTGGGCGAGCTGCAAGATGAGCAACATTCAGAACTCTGAGAATTTGAACTCCTCGGCGAAGCAGCCTCTGCTCACTCGGCAAGCAGATTCTGATGTGAGCCTGCCGGACTATATCCACGGGCCCGAGGAGGGCGGCAGTACGAGTCGTTCTTCTGGGTCCGACGCGGGCCAGGTAGTGTTTCAGATCTCACCCAGGCTTGGTGTCAGTATCCGGCTGAGTGCTGTTGCAGTGAACATTGCCCTGTCAGTACTCACCGTATTAGCACAGGTAGGCACATGTGCAGTCATGCAGGTAGCTACACTACTATGCACGTGTAGGTAGGTACAGTTTAATTGTAGGTAGCCTTGTAGTGTAGGTGCATGTACATACATGTACCTAGGTACAGTCCTGGCCAGAAAAATCCGGCCTCATGAAAAAATAATGTCGCGGGGGGGGGGGGGGGGGGAGAGAGAGGGGCTACGTGGCCCTGTCCCCGGGGAAAATTGCGGAAAAAATCGCAAAAAACGCGGCATAATATGGCATAATTTGCGGTGAATTTGCGGTAAATATGCGGTGAATGCGGCAATTTTCAGTGAGTATGTAGTGAAATCAATCAGTTACAAGTCTCTGGTGTAAGCACTCGTCATATTTGAGTAAAAAGCCGCCACGATGAGACGTTGCTGACCGAACAGTGCACTGTGTGTACGTGTAGTGCAACAAAAAAGTTCAAAAAACGCGGGGAAAATCGCGGAAAACGCGGTCTTTTAAAAAATCGCAAAAAAACGCAGACAAAAACGCGGCCGCGGAATCGCAATTTTCCCCGGGGACAGCCTAACACCACACACACACACACACACACACACCTGTCCTGTAGAGCCACTGCCACAGGGGTCACGTGGGCCCCGGAGGGGCATCAGATAGGAAGATGGAGCACGCAGCCTGATGACGCCGGAGATGGTGGAGCAAACGGAACCGGCGAGAACACACGCATACATGAGTGAACGAATTACGCTGCTGGGCAGTCGGGCGGGGACCAGTCCTCGAGCACCGGTGACGACCGAGGCCTTGCGCAGTCCCGGCCGAAAGCAGCGGGCACACGCAGCACAGTGCACAGCACAGCAGGCATCCTGTACATAGATTTCACAGGGCTCGGGAGGCTGAGGAGCGGAACAGCGGACTTGGCCAAGTGGTCTGAAATCCCAGGCGGTCACTCTCGCAGAGTGACCATTTATGGGCAATTCTGGGCTAAAACTAAGCCTAACAGTCTATACTTGTCACCATTTACTACGACCATTCAGAATAGTTACCATTATCTTTTCTAGGCGCATGCACTACAGATAGCCGGGCAAGGCACAGCTGTTGAAGGGGATTTCCCGAACATAATTATCAGGATTATTTGCCCGCAATTGACCCGAGCCGTTGTGCTGTTCTCTACCTGTGTGTCTGTCTGTACATCCAGGTCGGCATGACGGTCACCTTGCCTATGTTCTCCAGCGCACTGGGCTCACACATGATCTGCGGCGAGCTGAAGCCCGTCGGCGACGTCTACTTCCTGCTGCTGTTCTCGGCGTTCTGGTTCATCGTCTTCTTCGGCACTCTCCTTCTGCTGGCGCGCTTCCTGAACCCGGAGTTCTCGCTTCGTTCCAACGTTAGCCACTCCAACAGGGTGCTGCTCGGCAGCTTCAACGTCCTCAACGGCCTTCTGCTGGTGTTCAGCAGCCCGGACGATCGCACACCGGTGTTCCTGCAGCCGCTGCTGTCGACGATTATCATACCGTTCACCGTGTTCTTCAGCTACGTGATCCTGCGCAAGAAGGAGAGCGCGCCGCGTCTGATCTGCTGCCTGATCGTCATCATCGGCCTCGTCATCTCCACCGAGCCAGTCATCTTCAACATTGACGGCCAGGGCAGCAGTGGGCCGGTGAAGACCAAGGCCATCACGCGCTTCGTCTGGAGCTGCGTGTTCATGATCGGCTTCGTACCGCTGGCCATCAACAACGTCGTCGAGGAAAAGCTGCTCAAGCAGTCGGCAAAGAAAGCGGAGGCTTGCGGCGGCGAGGCGGCAAAGGAACACGACGTCAACGCGCTGCTGCTGATGTTCTGGATCAACTTTTGGACGTTCGTCCTGTACGTGGTGCTCTTCTGGGTCGACTTCATCCCGGTCTTCGGCACCGTCAGTGGCTTCCACGACTTCAAGGCGCACATGAGCGACGGCATGCGCTGCATGTTCGGCAACCCGCGAGGCCCCAGCGAGTATTTTGCGAACGTGAGCGCGAGCTGTGCGTCGACGCTGAACGACCCGACGCAGTTCAACCCGGACCCGAGCTGCTCGGTGCCGGTCAGCTACTGCTGGATGTTTGTGACGTTCTACTGCCTGGCCAACCTGTTCAGCCTGATGCTGATTAAGTACGCGGCCGGCGCTGTCTACCTGGTGGTAGTGCAAGGGCTGATCACGCCGCTTGGTGCCATCTTCTGGTACCTGTTCAAGATGGACCGGACGGCGCACGTCTCGTGGCACCCAGTCTACCACGCCGGCGCCTCCACCTACACGCTCATCGGCCTGCTGCTGATGGTGCCCGCCGTCGTGGCCTACAATGTCCTGGGCAGGCGTGCTGCCACCGCTGCTCAGCAAGAGCAAGAGGCGGCCATTCGCGACGCCGAGCAGAGTGAAGCGCGAGGAATCCGGCTCTAACTGTTCCGCTGTCCAGGAACCGACGTCACCCTGTAAGTCAAGGCTTTATCGGCCATTGGGTCGTGTCTAACCGCCAATTCAGTTATATGATGCTATTTATTTTATTTATTTATAAATTTTATATACTCAATCTCCAGACAGCTAGCTGCGTCGATCTTGTTGTCGTCTCTGCAACATGCTTTACATGGTAGAGTGTGCATTGGTCTTTCTACAGAGTAGCGCTAGTCTGAAGGTCTTATCGAAATAATGATCATCACGATACACTCGGATCACCGGGCACCCTTGCCTCTCGGTTTGCACCCATTGACAAAGAATAATTCTGATAGTTAATTCTGGATGCAGTTCTACTGTAGGTGGGTGTTTCTGCCACCCGATCACTTTGACCTAGAGCTGTTGATTGTGACGTCGTTGCTGAGTTCGATCTTGTCCATCTTGGAGAATTCTTATCCTTGCTAAGCTACACAAGGATTTTAGCAGCAGCAGCAGCAGCATTATTTTTTATGCGCCTTTACATGTAGGTTTTGTGTAGTGTTAGATATTAGGATTTTTACCAACGGAAATAAATAGCAATTTCCTACTTGGAACTGTTTCAAATAGGGGCAGGAAGGTCTTCAGTCCAATCCACCCTTGCATTTTCTTCTTCCTTCTGTACTGTGATTCCACTTCAACATACTTACGAGAATTCTCGTTTCGATTGTTTTGGCCGGCATTGTACATGCCGTGGCTTTTTGCCTTTGCAGTTTAACTTCTTTTCTGCTGTCTTGCAGTTTTGCTTGATCTTGTATCCTCTAGTCTGAAATCTGAAGCACAAGAATGTTGTGGCGTTTCTGAATATTTCCGTATTAAACGGGCCATCCGTAAATATAGATATTTATTTAGAAACGAAAACTAGTCGTTTAGGGGGAGGGGGTTGAGCGCCTGTTCGTTTCTCGAAAAATATCGACGCACAGTTTGTATGTGTGGGCACGTCCAGAAAAGAAAAGACAAAAATATCGATACTATGCATCGTTTGTATGTGTTTGTTTCTGAGGGAGGGGGGTTGAAGAGAAACGACTAGTTTTCGTTTCTAAATAAATATCAGTATTCACGGATGACCCCTAACAATCATGCAGTGTTGATATTTTTCTTGTGTACCGGGTATTGCAGGTACAAACGTCCATGCTTGAGTTTGTTCTGGATTCTGGACTCTCAGTCAGGGTGGGCGATTCTCTATAAACTTTAACAAGTGCTGCTTCAAGCTTTGCTAAGCTAGTCTATATAGACTTGGGCAGTTGGGGCTAAGCAGCAGCAGCAGCAGTTCCGGTATGAATAAATAGAGCCGGGGACTTGAAAGTGACAATTAGAACTTTTATGTACCCATAAAGTGAGCCAGGCCACACGCTCTCAGTCAATATTATTTATTATTATTATTCATGACAAACAGTACATGATAGCAGTGGTGAGGCTTGCTGCAGCTTCATTTATAGGAAAAGGTTTCAGAGCACCATACTCTTCCCCAGTCCCTCTGCAACAATATCGAACTGAGTTTGATAAGAGTGGTCTGCTTTCTCTAAACCGTATGCCGGTATGATTGCACTAAAGGTTGCGATTGTGACTAGTGACTAACTTTCACGCGCAGCATCAGAGAGCATGCAACCTCGCACCAGTAGGCATTGCCATCAAAATCAGTTTGCAGCGCAAGAAGCGCACATCAGCTTTCATGCCAGTGATCAGTAACCGCACCCTCCCCCCCCCCCCCCCCGCGGCGGGGTGCTGCTGGGAATTCTACCAAATTGATAGATTGTAGACCTGCCAACCATACCATCTTATTCATCGTCACTGCTATTTCCGGGTTGGCCTTGAAAAGCACATCTCATTTCCCATTTCCCATACTAGTACTTGTTGGCCTTGAACGGGCCGGGGCACAGGGATAGAAGGGCTGTAAGAAAAAAGATGTTCAACTTCTAGTAATTCTACACAGTCCCACCACCGGTACAAGCACAGCCATGGAAATCTACATTTTTTGTTCGTTGAAGTAACGTTACACACAATGCATACAAGTGATACAATTACGGTAGGTTACAGACAGACAGACACGACATGACATGACATCATTATTGTAGGTGATGGTGGGCTAACTCCCCGATAGGACAACAAAAAAAGAAAATTAATAGTTGCGAAACACCAGCACAGGGGGAGTAAAAGAAATGAAAAAATGGCTAATATACAATCCACGCGTGTGAATAGAAAGCGTCGTCGCAAAGTATACAGGCTTCAAAGAAGCCCATTCAGGACGCACAGGTCGTCATAAATCATCTAGAAATGGGGGGGGGGGGGGGGGGCTTGGGAGGGTACAGTATTATAACATACATTCGGGTGTCTAGAGGATTTCCAAGTCGATGTGACGCACCGACGGGAATTTGGCCTGCAAGCACGAAAGCGCAAACACAGACAGGAGAATTCAGGTTTGGTGGTGCAAAGAGTTGTCGCTACAAAGTAGGCATGTTACAGTCAGACCTCGCTTATCCGGTCCTCGTTTATCCGGATCCCTCGCCATCCGGAAGAAAATAGTTGGTTACAAATGTACAGCATATGCCATGCTTACATACAGAATGTGTGTTCGATTATCCGGTTCCCTCGCCTATCCGGATAATTTTGTGGAAAACGGATGTGTGCCGTTATGCGAGGTCTGACTGTACTCACATTACATTCACACAATCATGTACGTTTTCGGCATAGAGCACCTGGCAAAGTGATCCAAACATGTGCCCCCCCCCCCCCTCCCACAACCTATGGGTGGTGCTTGGAATGTGCTGCACGGAGAACAAAACAGTCGCAAAACGTTAGAACTGCTAGCACAAACTTGAAGCATTACGATGTGATGAAAGCAGCCCGCCAAACAAGTACATGTACAAGTCGAAATGACCAAGGCGGAAGAAAATTAATGATATGATCAGAACGACGAATTTATTAATTTCTTACCTTGATAGCTTTTTCTACAAAGTCAATGTGTTCTCCCAACTCATTGGTCATGTCTGTGGCAAAACGGTGAAGAAACTGTTGCCGCTGAATGTCACTGCTCAGATTGGTCATCGACTGCAGGGGCAGAGTGACATGGACAAAGAGAGAGAGAGAAAGAGAGAGAGAGAGAGAGAGAGAGAGAGAGAGAGAGAGAGAGAGAGAGAGAGAGAGAGAGAGACAGAGAGAGACAGAGAGAGAGACAGAGAGAGAGACAGAGAGAGAGACAGAGAGAGAGACAGAGAGAGAGAGAGAGAGAGAGAGAGAGAGAGAGAGACAGAGAGAGAGAAAGAGAGAGAGACAGAGAGAGAGAGAGAGAGAGAGAGAGAGAGAGAGAGAGAGGGAGAGAGAGAGAGAGAGAGAGAGAATAAGACACAAGGTTATACAAAATAGCAGTGAGCACTATCTCCTGGACATGCAATAATCTGGAACACAACTACCGGTATCCTTACTCCACGGCACGGGGGAGTAATCATACTCCACGGCACGGGGGAGTAATCATACTCCACGGCACGGGGGAGTAATCATACTCCACGGCACGGGGGAGTAATCATACTCCACGGCACGGGGGAGTAATCATACTCCACGGCACGGGGGAGTAATCATACTCCACGGCACGGGGGAGTAATCATACTCCACGGCACGGGGGAGTAATCATACTCCACGGCACAGGGGAGTAATCATACTCCACGGCACGGGGGAGTAATCATACTCCACGGCACGGGGGAGTAATCATACTCCACGGCACGGGGGAGTAATCATACTCCACGGCACGGGGGAGTAATCATACTCCACGGCACGGGGGAGTAATCATACTCCACGGCACAGGGGAGTAATCATACTCCACGGCACAGGGGAGTAATCATACTACACGGCACGGGGGAGTAATCATACTCCACGGCACGGGGGAGTAATCATACTCCACGGCACGGGGGAGTAATCATACTCCACGGCACAGGGGAGTAATCATACTCCACGGCACGGGGGAGTAATCATACTACACGGCACGGGGGAGTAATCATACTCCACGGCACGGGGGAGTAATCATACTACACTATACACACTCTGCACAGCACTCTCTGTCTGCAAAGAATTCTGCTTTTTGAAAGTCAGTTTTCAGTGTCATTGGCACAAATTTGTGTTGCTAAATCAGAGTGGATCTGACATAGGCTTCACTAGCACCATTGATGACACAGGACTTCATCTAGCCAGAAGCAAAGTTAGTCCATTGGTCAACACTCGGTTACATGTACTCGAATGGCAAGTATACCGGTATGTACACACACCCTGAAACACACCATTGACCATTGAACGCCTATCGCCGGAGGCGATGATAGCGATGCTGCAGCAGAAG
The DNA here is from genome assembly GCF_964019385.1 of Sycon ciliatum. Lineage (NCBI taxonomy): Eukaryota > Metazoa > Porifera > Calcarea > Leucosolenida > Sycettidae > Sycon > Sycon ciliatum. The sequence continues at coordinate 17,367,834 of NC_088648.1, forward strand.
CCATAGCAGCTTGTGCCGGGATTGCACCATTCAACAGCTTGCAAGGCTGAAGAATTGACCGCCACTATTCAGCCTGGTTTACACCACACGGCTATGAAGTGGCTTTTTCTGGCCAGCGAATCCCTACTTTTTGGTCTTCTTCATATCTTTTCCGCACATACATCACACCACATACTCTGGCATACACTGGCTGTTGGCAACCACCCAGGAGAATGAAAGAAAAGTCAGGAAGAGTCTGAGAAAGAGAAGAAAGATGTGGGTGACCATAATCGTCGGGAATCGAACCCGCAACCTCTCGATTGGAAATCGCTGCACATACCACTGCACCATATGGGACACACACACACCACACACACACGTGCACACGCACACACCAACCTTGAAGTAGGAGTTGGTGTCGGCGTGACGTGCTATGGTCAGAGCAGCTAGTTCTCTACCATCGATAAGAATCTCGGCTTTGAAACTAATAGCGTTGGCACCTGCAGAAGAGAACACAACGACGACGGCCAAGGCAGCACCGCCGGAAGCAGTTTTCAATCGGTCCGGTTGTACCATAGTCTTTCATACGTTGTGTATAATATGGCGGGGGCATATGCCCTTCTCAGCTGTAAACGTGCATTGGTAGCTACAAAGTTGGTCCGGTGCTAACCTGACCAACTGGACCGCTTCCGACAGGCCTGCAAGGAACTCACAAAGTTGAACATGACGGGAACTACGTACGAGTGAGTGTGCATGGGGGGAGTGAGCAGCACCGAAGCAAACCAAGGTAGCAATAGGAATACAACGGTGTGTGGGCATGTGTGCTCACACACACCATCAGCATTCGCCCGTACTCATACACACATGCGTGCATGCACGCATGTGTGTATGAGTACGGGCAAACTACAAATTGCAGATGCACACATGTTTTCTAACATACCCCGTAACTCGGCACGTGCTAGCTATCAACTTAAAAGGAGGTGACACATGCCGACAAGTCGAGATTGTCTTACAAGAGCATTCTGACTCGAATTGTGACAAACTCACCGATAACAACACCCTTGGTGTCATGCACGGAGCTGATGATGCGGTCCTCTTCCAGCAGTTCTATAATCTTGGACAATACCTGAGGTTGTATGGACCTAGAGAGTAGTGACAGTGACAGTGACAGGGGTGAATACAGCAGCAGTAGCAGCAGAAAACTCTGTTACATCCACGCTACCAAGAGTAGATAAACGAGAGTGTGCAACTCGCGGATGGGTTCGTCCACGGCGGAGTTTGTTGTTGACGTACTCTTTTCTACGACGCATGCGCTGCGAGTCGTTTGGAAAGTTTTGCCTCGTGCACTTGGCCGGGCTTTACATTACAAGGTCGGTGCCCAGCACGTGCTCTCACACTGCTCTGCGGCAAAATGCGCGTTTTTCTGAAAAAAGGTGACGTCAACAAAAAATCCGCCGTGAGCCGGGGTATCTGCAGATTGTACAGGCGAGATCCGGAGTTGAACACTCTCGTTTATCTACTCTTGATGCTACAAAACACTGACATCTCACTATACACACAAGTGAGTTGAAAGTTACGGCACAACTCTACTGTTGTCCACCGTGGGTTGGTTCGTTTGGAAGAAAACAATAAGCCCATTGCGCAGTGAGGTAATTTGTACCATAAGCACCCCACACAGCCACCTGGGCATGGTCGTCTGGGGTGTTGAACAGTGCATTGCTGATCCCAGTGTACTCACATAACACCCCACACAGCCACCTGGGCATGGTTGTCTGGGGTGTGTAATAGTGCATTGCTGATCCCAGCGTACTCACATGCATTACTCATATCTTCCATATTTGGCAATGCACAATGGGCTTATTCACAGGCTCATCAATCAGTACAGACACAGCCAAACACTTACTTTCCCACCAACATGTTCTGGTTACGTCGAATGATTGAGAATGATGCTAACGTGAGCAGTCCTGTCGCACACGACGACAAGAAAACAAAGAGCATACAAGTATATGAGCATGCGTGCACACCCCACAGACATGCATGTGCGCGTCTAGTACTTTTCACAGGAAGCCCAACACCCCCTTCCAACGCGCATGTTACTGGCCCACACACACACGTACCCAAGCCAACCAACAATGGATCACTAAGTTAATGTTGCTGAGTTTAACTATGAATATACATGGGAGCCGCAGAATTCCGACCACCTTTCGGACCGGGCAAAGTGGTCTGATTTTTGAAACTGACCAACCTGCACAGGTGCCTATGAAGACAAATTCGGGACTGAGGAAAAGTGACTAGATTGGTAAAGTGGTCGGTTAAGTGACGTGGTCGGAAAGAGAGGTTCCACAGTACTCGGAATGCCGAGTCACCACCCCACCATCAGTGATGCGCACGCGACTACCAGAGACCCAAGACGCCTGAGAAAGATAAGACTGCCAAGCCCCGAGTAGTCAAATGTGTTTGCTGGCTTTGGGTAGTGGCACTCACCTCCAATGAGTACCATACCACCGGCATCCCACATAGCATTGCCAGAATAGTGACTGATCAGCAGCGAGAGAGAAGCTATGCTCAGACCGCAGATGGAGAAGAAGTCCTCGGTCAGCACGTGAATGCTGTTGGACTCGCTGCCGTGCTGAACTGAAGTGCACAAACACACGCATGCCCACACGCATACACACACACACGCATACACATACACAGACACACGCACGCATGCATACACAGACACACACACGCATACACAGACACACACATACACACATGCACACACAGATACACACACAAACACGCACAAACACACATAATAAAAACTAGTGGACTATGACAATGAGAGCATGCAATAAAAGCTGAACAGAAAGAACAGAAGGTGTCAGCAGTACAGGCAGGAAGAAAACAAAAAAGGGAATTTCCCTCACAGCCAAGGTAGAATACAGTGAAGTCTCCGGTAATGTATTTTTACACCAGTTATCACGTATGTTCAAATAGACACACAGACACACAAATACACACACAGACCTAGACACATATTATATAATTATACACTCACGACAAACACACACTTGCCGGTACACACATGCACGTGAACACACACACCTTTGACCTTTGACGCCCATCGCCGGAGGCGATGATAGCAATGCTACGGCAGAAGCCATAGCAACTTGTGCTGGGATAACACCATTCAACAGCTTGCAAGGCTGAAGAATTGACCGTCACTATTCAGCCTGGTCTACACCATACAGCTATTTGGAGTGACATTTTCTGGCCAGTGAATCCCTTTTTTGGTCTTTTTCATTTTTTTTTTTTTTTTTTTTTTTTTTGTCCCGCACACACATCACACCACATACTCCGGCATGCACTGGCTGTTGGTAACCACCCAGGAGAATGAAAGAAAAGTCAGGAAGAGTCTGAGAAAGAGAAGAAAGACGTGTGTGACCATAATCGTCGGGAATCGAACCCGCAATCTATCGATTGGAAATCGCTGCACATACCACACACACACACGCACACACACACACACACACACACACACACACACACACACACACACACACACACACATATACACATACACACATATACACATACACACATACACACACACACACCCAGGTGACATACCATATGAGAAGAAGCTGAGTCCCGCTTCCCGGCTAAGCTGGCTGACACGACGAAATGCCTGGTAGCACGTGGCTACGGCGCACACACAATTACATATACACACACACGGACACACACAATTACATAATTATACACACACACGGACACACACACATAACATCATCATACCGCTATACATGTCCTGACACATGCAGGGATAGGGTGAGCATGAAACGAATCCCAAACAACACCAGCAAGAATCATAGAGATACCTGTACTGGCAACAAACAAAACGACTCAGTACGGGTACAGTCAGACCACATCCGTTTTCCACACAAATAACCGGATAGGCGAGGGAACCGGATAATCGAACACACATACTGTATGGGTACATGACATATGCTGTATATCGGTAAGCAACGATGTTCTTCCGGATGGCGAGGGATCCGGATAAAAGAGGACCGGATAAGTGAGCTCACCACGGGTATCTAAACGATGCACAGGTCAATGTCAATGTGTCTGTTCACCAATACTGGTCTAGAGTTGTGTCCGAGTTAGGGCTTGAAAGGGTTACAGCATAGCCAGCCTGCCATCACAACAACGCTAACTTTCCGATCCACTTGGATTCAGTTTTTGGAAAAGTTGTAGTTGTGTGGATTCACATGTTAGGGTGATTTCCCTTCAAACAAGCGCGACACATCCGCCGGTAGTGACAGAACTGGGCACTCCTAGTACCCACAGACGAAAATCACAGCTGTGTGCAACACATGCGGTACACCGACCATACACCCAACTTGGCTGTGGTCAGTGCAAGTCAAATCGACCCAGGAGTCGTGATTTGCTGACTTCTGCAGTCATCATATTCATACCCTATTGACTATTGTGCATCCGTGTCCATTCCTGGTACTTTTCACTGTGTTGCTTACCTCCTTCGACAACAAACGATCCAGTTAGCATAAGAAAGGCCTGCAAAGAATGGAAAACACACAACCATTATGGATTTATCACATCATGCCTGGGGCCAGATGGAAAGAATGAACAAAGAGAGGGGGAGGGGAGAGAGACAGATAGATAGATAGACAGACAGACAGATAGAGAGAGAGAGAGAGTGAGAGAGAGAGAGAGAAGCGTAAGCTGTATGTGTGATTGTCAACATCCTAACACAAGCATGCATGGGTTTCGTGATCCAGTTGGTTCGGGAAAATTGCGAAGCAAACAACACTCTGCTAAACCCCATGGATTCAGAGCAAAGACGAACAAACTGACCAGATGCAGAGACTCAAGTCCATGCGGCTCCAAGAAAGCCAGACTACCAGTGTAGATATTGTACAGTCCGCCGATGAAGAACAACGAGAAACCACTGAACAGACCGTATACGTAGATCTGACGTGTGTGACCATACCTGCAAACAGCAGAAACAACAACGACGACGACGACGACGACAACAACAACAACAACGACGACGACGACAACAACAACAACAACAACAACAACAACAACAACAACAACAACAACAACAACAGCAACAGCAACAGCAACAACAAGGTGTGACTTATATTCTGGGAAATACTGTAGGACTCAACACCACAGTTGTTCAGCTTGCTGGCATGTTGCACCAACAACAAGTTACATTATGTGCATGAAGGTCACACAGCAAATCCTCTGTATTCGATTTCGCAGTACATAAAGAAGTCGAATAATCGTAACCCCGTTATTATTATTATGGAGTTGGCTTTATTTCACTCACGTTGTCATGACATGAGGTAAGAACCCCATCACCGGGCCAAAAGAGACCAAGGGTAATGAGAGAAAAAAAAATAGATAAATGGCCAACGCAATGAAGACCGAAGCAAAAAGGATTGTAAAAACCAAAGCAAAAATATTGAAAGCCGACGCAGAAACTGAGAGACGGACAGAAATAAGCAGTACGATGGAGGATGCCAGGACATATTCGAATACAAAAAGATGGAGGAGGACAGGACATATTCGAATACAAAAAGAGTAATTACAAAAATGGACTACCAGTACAGGAATAGACCTGTAGAAATAGGGGAAGAGATGAATGCCGGACATACTCAAATGGCAAGAGAAAAATCAGGCTGTGAGAACCGTCATACTGCACATTCATGGATGTCAAAGCAAATGCGGTATTGGAGGTTTATACAGACTAGCTCTACCCGTAACATGAGGAGCCTAATGCCGAATGCCAAGAACCGACTTGATGATGTTCAGCGTGCCCAGGATAGCACATTGCTGAGCCCTTTCAATGCGCAGAGTGCCTGCCAATGCCAACACAAAGTGTGAGAGGGACACACCAGTCAGTCCACCAAGCGCCCCAACAACCAGGGGCACAACGCGGACATCATCCACATGCCAGATGCGCCGCAGCTCTTGGCAAAGGGGAGCGTACTCTGTTATTTTTTCGGCGATTTTTGTGGGCACATTCTGGTCCAGTGGAACACTGACATCCATCAGCAGCACCTGTGTGCTGGACCGCAACACCAGGTCTGGACGGTTGTGGCGCACTTGCGTATCCGTTGGGATATTGAACTCCCACAGGAGCTTCATGTCAGGATTTTCCGTGACAGGCACAAGATGATGCTTCAGCGGGTTGCTTCCCGGCTGACCCAGACCATGCCGCTTGCATAGTGCCCAATGCACCAACTTGACGAGCGTGTCATGCCGTTCGATATACAGTGTTTTGGCTAGGGCTGGGCAACAGGCCACAATGTGATCAACTGTTTCTCCGCGAGTGCCGCAAACTCGACAAATGTCCACAACGTCTCCCCGTCCAATGACCGTGACCTGATAGTGCCTGGTCGCAATGGCCTGATCCTGTACAGCCAGCAAGAGTCCCTCTGTCGCAGGCCTGATCGTTGGCGATTTCAGCCAGCGAAAACTCAAGCCCAGGTCCAAGCCAGCATCAGAAGCTCGTCTCCAGAACTGGCCATGGAGAGGCTTACCTTGGATAACGGCCAGGCACCGGAGAGCAACGGCCTTCTTGACAATGACTTTTGTGGCAGTCTCCAAGTCGGGTAGGTCAAGTTCACCCAGAAGTCTGGAGGCTTGACGTGTAACTGATTTTGACGGTGCCACATCATTGTCGTGATGGCGCTTAACAGCAGCCAACAGTGGCACGTTTGGGTGGGCTTGTAGGTACCGCGCCACCCGGACACGGGTTCTATCCAGGAGATCCCGGAATGATAGAATTCCTCGACCACCCATAATAATAATAATAATTATTATTATTATTATTATACGTTGCCCTATCACATAGCAGTGTGAAATTCTGATTTTCAACACAATCGTGTTCCGCCTTCTGTTCTCATTGATATCTTAGTGCAGAGTTGCCAGTGTAAGACAAGAGGGTCAAGTAGCAGGTAACTTACGGATGGTCATAAGAAGGTGAGGAGCATGACTTGTAGTAGCCAAGCAGTAGTAGAGACTATGCACCGACACAAGCATACATACGTACACACGCGTAGTACACAAATAAACACACATGCACGCACACAGGCACAGGTAAGCAAACACCTACGCCCTTTCCTCAAATCACTCACACAGCGTCATTTCAGTTGTCCTCTTCCCCTGATTATTAGTAGGGCTGTGTTTTTTAGTAAAAAAAAACCAAAAAAACAGCACTGGCTAAATCACATCAATGCACAGTAGAACAGGCGGAACAACAAAATCCGCTTCCTGCCACACCCACCCCTACCAGCACTAGCAGCAGCAGAACCAGCAGCACCACCAACACCACCAGCAGCATCACCAACACCACCAGCAGCACTTCCACCAGCAGCATCACCAACACCACCGGCAGCACTTCCGCCAGCAGCACTTCCACCAGTAGGCTTCCGAGGAATATGCTCGTAGTTTTACCAATAATTCCTTTGAGCATTGCTCAAAATTTCGACCGATTATTCCCGTAATCTCACTGATAATTCTCATAATAATGCTTTTTTTTCTTCCCTTTTTTTCGCAGATACCGTACCACGTACGGGTATTGTTGCCACTTGTACGGGCAAAAAAATCACGGTTCGCGTGAGACTCGCATGGAAGCTGATTTTTCTTTCCTTTTTTGAAATACAGAGCAATCAACTGCAGGATCACAACTTTTTTTGGTACAAATCAGGGTGTTATAAATGAAAAAAATAGAAAAAAGGGGGCATCGCTCAGATTTTACCGATTATTCCACAAAATTCGCCAATAATTCCCGTTTTAAAAATCACAACGATAATTCCTGAAATTATGCCGGCACATTCCGCGGAAGCCTATCCACCAGCAGCACCAGCAGCACCAGCAGCACCACCACCACCCCACCATATCTGTACTCACACTACCTGTTCACACTAAACAGCCAGCCAGCCACCTTACCTGGTTAACAACATCGAATGCCGAGTGGAAGCTCTCAGCAAGCATCGAGTGAGAGCCAGTCCAGACGTACGCACCGGTTTTCAGCGCACACACAAGAGAATTTCTGTCAGGAAAAGCGAAGCGAAAAAGAATGTCCACCGAAAATATAGAAATGAACTCCGAGACAGATTTGGAGGTGCACGTGGAAATTAATTCAAGTTGTTACCCTGGAGTGGACATTTGTGCTTTCTCTGAACACCCCCCCCCCCCCCCCCACACACACACGTATTTTCACGCACGAGAAAGAAGACCAGAAGTACCACCAGTAACAGATCTGACACCACCAGGTATCGAGCGCAGAATCGTTGCTCTGACCAGGAATAGGAATACAAGTTACTCATATGCTACACTGACTCACCCACAGATAGCGTAGAGGATAACCCTGCAATGGTGGGACGTGATGTCAAATTTGTTGGTCTGCACATAGACAGTGGGAACAAGGCATCAAACTATAACTACACAGGAAAAGAAAGACAAACTGCGTGGAACGAACTAACCCACTACTGGTATTCTGAGACTTGTCACCAACTTTGAAAATCAATAGAGAGGTTCCGCATAACGTAATTACGTTAGTAAAAAACGTAGTCGATCTACGGAAATCTTACGTAAACTGCATGCGGATCTGTGTTCCGCCATACAGAGTTTTCAAATGACGTAGCTGCCCTTGCCAACTCCGAACGCGGCAGTGTACGACCGGATCGACCTCGGGAGGGAAGTCATAAATTTGTACCCCAATCCACTTAGGGAGCACCTACGTTATCAGAGTCCTATCTACGTACTCTACGTAGACAACTTTCCGTAAGTGGAGTGAAAACTCGCGAATTCACGGGTTTTTCCCGCCCACTAACGTAAAGTTGCTCAACTTTACGTAGTGCGGAACCTCTCCATTACCAACAGTTTTCAAAATCCGATTATGATGGTGGATGTTGGCAAGTATCTTGGCATTACGGATGCAACCACCGGCAACTAACGTGAGTGTACCCCCCCCCCCCCCCCCACACCTACACTCCTCTCCTCCCACCACACCCACACGGACACATGCACGCACACGCTCCCAAGCACAGCCACACACATGTACCCCCTCAACATACAACACCCCCCCCCCCCCCCCACCACCACGCACACACCTCAGACCTCAGACATGCCCATCGCGGAAGCGATGATAGCGAACAGCTATGTTAGACATAGCAACTTGTGCTGGGATGCACGCACACACACACACACACACACACACACACACACACACACACGCACACGCACACACACTCGCAGCACCTACCAGCGGCGGTTTTCTCTTGGTCGTCTTGTGGTGGAAGGCACGCATAACTACAACAGCACACGCCAAACAAAACACACACAAACAGGCACTGATCTTTCCAGGTATTTCCTGAGCAACTCCTGATCTGCTTACAGGAATATTTGGTGTATGTCGGTGTCATGGCCATCGTCATAAGTTAGTCTTGTCAATCGCCGGGCAGCGCAATTCAGGGATTGGTTCAGCAACATAAAGCCAGGAGAATCACTGATCCTCCTCAAGGGCCTGTCAACAAAGACCACCGGATCTACAGAAAAGCTGACGCTAACCGGACGCCCTTGGTGCAGCGGAAACTGTCCATGTACGACAGGATCCGGCTCGATCGAGGGATGCAACTTTGATCCGCAGCACTTTGGTGCATGAAAATTGGTCCGGTCAATACAGGATTGCGCTTGGTACAGGGTACGGCAAACCCAGGTTATACTATATGACATTGTTTCAAGACAATCCAAATGTTTTCGCTCGGGGTCTTTCATTTCAAAGATAACGATTGAAAGCACGACTTTTCTCCAATCATAACACGCCAACACATGGTCTCTCCTCTGCAAAAGTCACCGCAGACTGCAGCGGAGAGACCACACTTGCGTGTTTGGATTGAAGAAAAAAATAACCGTGCACAGTAGAGCTTGCCAATCCTATGCTAGAAGAGTGAAAGTACAACTCCCCAGAAAAATTGGCCGTTGGTACTGAAAGAAAAAAGAAAAAGAAAAAAAAAGAGGTGTTCCCACACCGGGAATCGAACCCGGGCCGCGGCGGTGAGAGCGCCGAATCCTAACCACTAGACCATATGGGACAACTGGGAGTAAAGCAACAGTCGACGATGACAAACTTGATATGCTTACTTTGTTGACGCATTTCCTCAGCATCGAGCAGATCTTGGCGTCGACGCTGCTGATCATGAAGATTGCTAAGACTACCCCATACTTCAATAGACCTGCAGCCAAGAGAGAGCGGAAGGACAGCAGTGAACAAATAGACGTGCATGCATGCATGCACGCCCCCGCACGCGTGCCCACACGAGCACGAGCGCACACGCACGAACACCCCCCCCCCCCTCACACACACATACACACACACACACACACACACACACGTGCGTGTACGCACACATGAGCTCACCCCATACAAACACACAACAGTACTCTTGTACAAGACAGCAGACGCAGCGTTCAGAAACTCTTCAAACAGACACACCATGCCTTTGGTAAGAAATGAGTAATCAGCCTCATTTCCCTGTGCTGCGCTAAGGAGTCCACGAAGTACGGGGGTACGCAAACTAAGCATGCAGAGTTTTCGCCACCGGTCTCGTAGCAGTACATGTAGAGCACTCTTGTGCGGGATAGTGCCGAAGTCACAGCATTACATCATTGCATCAAAGCATTACATCACTGCATCAAAGTATAACATCACTGCATCAAAGCATTGCATCACTGCATCAAAGAACAGTACATGAATGTGGCAACGCAGCACATATCACTGTACCAAAGCAGTGCATGTGCTAATTGACATGCTCTTCACTCGAAGAGGACAGAAGCACATCACTTACTTGGCCTGGACGGCGGACAGCGGGTACATCTGCTCGCGGTCGCCACTGGCGTACGCACTGCGAATGGGCAGCACCGATTCCAGCTGGTCAAGATGCCTGCACACAAGAACATTACAAAGTCAGTTCAACAGAGTGAACGCCTGAGAGCGGCACAAACCCGGTAAAGGATGCGCAATGGATTCTATGGACCAGGCACAACTCAAAGTGATACCTATACAGGAACCTGATCTCCCGAAGGCTGAATCTTGTAATAAGGTGTTGCGAACAGAACATTGGGCCAGAGTGTCAAGTGGTACCCATTCTGGCCGTACATGTCCGAGTCCAAGCCAAAAATATACTGACATGTGTGTGTATATGTGTATGCGTGTGGTTGGGTGGGTGGGTGGGGGTGGGGGGACACGTGACTGACGACCCATGGCAGTGTTACACCATCACACGGGGTCTTCCTCCTTACCCCTGCTCGAGCAGATAGAAGTGCTTGGCCCTCTCCGCCGAGATCACCGTATTGATGGTGTATGGCGAGAGCTGAATCTCTGCAGTCACCCAGAAATGAACAAAATGTACATTATTACACTCACACACACAAGCATATACACACACACACACACACACACAATGTACGCCAGTCGCAAGAGAAGCACGCACATCTGCAAGTGCACTGGATGTGCAGCCACAGATTTTTTTCTTACAGCTACGATAGCGGACAATATCTGAATAAAACGGATCGAGACGAGTGCCAGATAACTGTCTAATCTACACAACTGGCGACACATGCAGCACACATACGCATATGAGTTCAGTAAAGTAAAGGTCGCATATCTGTGTTACCACCGGCTATATAATTGTGTTGAGAAACACAACCAGCTTTGGGACCGTCCGTAAATATTGAACTTTTTTCATGAAACAAATTGTTGAAAGGGGAAGTTAAGGCAAAAATCAAAATTTCACCAGTTGTAGTCTTCGGGGTGCTGAGTCGAATGGTCTTGGTCCGAGGAAGCTGAGACGCTCCCTTCCTACTTGAATCCCAATCGAACTCGCGCACTTCCACCCAAACTGGGTGACTGCGCCCTACGAGATGGGGATTTGTATGCAAAATGTCACTAAAAGCGCCATTTCGTTCTTATAAAAGCACGGATGACCGCGATTGGCCCATATGTTGTAATCTTTTGGACGCTGAGTCGATTGGTTTTGGTCCGAAAAGGCTGCGATGCAGCGTTCCTCCTTTATTCCCAATCGAACATGGTCGAACAAGCGGTCACGTGCTCCTGCGTACACCAGTCAGCTGGTCACCGTGCCTGCAGGGTACAACTTACTAGCCTGTTTGACCTTTTTTGGCTGCAGTCCTGTCACTCGAGTTGAACCTTGGTGTGAAAGTTGTCGCCTGCTGGCGTGGTGACCAGGTGATTTGGGCACCCAGGAGCACGTGACCGCTTCTTCAACCATGTTCGATTGGGAATAAAGGAGGAACGCTGCATCGTAGCCTTTTCGGACCAAAACCAGTCGACTCAGCGTCCAAAAGACTACAACATATGGGCCAATCGCGGTCATCCGTGCTTTTATAAGAACGAAATGGCGCTTTTAGTGACATTTTGCATACAAATCCCCATCTCGTAGGGCGCAGTCACCCAGTTTGGGTGGAAGTGCGCGAGTTCGATTGGGATTCAAGTAGGAAGGGAGCGTCTCAGCTTCCTCGGACCAAGACCATTCGACTCAGCACCCTGAAGACTACAACTGGTGAAATTTTATTTTTGCCTTAACTTCCCCTTTAAGTTTAGCCCTCTCAGTGCCACGGGCGACTTTAGTCGCCCAAAATGAGTATGTGTGTACAAATAAATTCGTATCTCCACTTCTACACACAGGAGAGTTACAAACGACCACTCTACGTGTTCAGGAAGACCTTGGCTATCGACTCATCACATCGTTTTGTGTCCGTGAGGATAGATATCGCCAGGGCGAAGCTTGAAGCGCGCGCGCTCGGACAAACAATTGTCGCCCGTAGAAAACATGACGTATGCGCATCGCGGGTTTCTCTATTTCTTTCGCGGCAACCCATGCGTATTGGGTATCAAAACATCGAGATTTTCAGCGGCTTTCAGGCCAACTTTGTCCGAATTCCGTGCGTTGAAAGTTGACTGCACTGCGATTGCTCGCGCGCGTGAGAAAGTGCAGATGCTACGAAAATGCAGAAAACGGACTTCGCTCAGGCGCCCTCGCGAGGAAGACTATTTTCGCTGCATATTCTCTTCACAGCTGTCTGCCTGACCTTGATATCTTTCCAGAGAGCCATCGTTTGTAAAGATCCGTGGATATACAGCTGAGCTATGAAAAATTTGAGTTCAGCTCAACTCAGAAAAATTTGAATTTTTCTGACCCCCTTGGCACTGAAAGGGTTAGACTCAAACTCCCTCCCCCTCAGAACGTAAAAAATGTTCGCACGTACACGCATATACAACAAAAGTCGCAAACGTATCACTGCTCCTACGGCCATGTACATGTATCAATGTTTTCTGAAACGAAATTGGTCAACCCCCCCACCCCATAGTGAAATTATTTCGTTTCGTGAAAAAAGTTCGGTATTTATGAACGACCCCTTAGTAAGTGCCAACGTAATAAACACGACTATACCAATGATAGGGTTTCAATTGGACTCAAACACGTGCTTTTATACAAAACAAAACACCATGGGGGTTTACTGCAAACCCAAAGTCAATGCATAAAATTGCCCACCATTGTAATTGCAGTGGACTGAACATGACGCTGGTAAAGGTGGGGGACCATCGTGCGTGAGTGCGCATGCAGGTTACACACACGCACGCACGCACACACACACACACACACACACACACACACACACACACACACGTGTGCATACAGGTTATGTGTGTGTGACAGTGTGTGTGTGTGTCTGTGGTGTGTCTGTGTGTGTGTATGTGCCAGCTAGTTCGGTTGGTGGGTGCACTTATGCCAGATAGTGTTGGGCCTGTTGCCAACGGGCTCGGCTGCTTGAAGGTGTATTGTTGTACCTACCACCTTTGTTGGTTTCAGGTTTCATATACTTTCTGTTTGAAGTATACATACCTGTTAACCATGGACTGCTTCTGGCTAGATTAACTCTTGTGTAATCAATGGTGCTAGTGAAGCTTATATCAGATCCACCCTGATTTAGCCACTCACACTAGTACCAAGTATTACCTTCACTGGGGGCAGGGGTACCTGCAGTTGGATCCCGGGACGGATACCCTGATGCCGTCAATCCTTTTTCTGCACCTTGTCCTCAACCACTTACTGAGGTGTGGTGAGCCCATAAGTGGGATCATTTCAAGTCCACCCCAGTTTGGGGATTTCAGGGGGTGTCGGCCATTGGGTGGTTCAATGGCCAATTGAGTCATCTTTCCAAGATTCCTTTTGAGTCTCTCTCCCCTCTCCCGGGGAGACCCACGTGACCAGTTTTGGCAGTGAGCAAGTACAAGTACAAGTATGTGCATGTGTGCATGTGTGCGTGTGTATATACGTGTGGAGCGAGTACACAAGGCGGCAATCAGGTTAGCCTTACCTGTCTTGACAGCCGTAGTGTTCGAAGGGTCAGACGACGATGCATCGTCCCCGTTCTCACTATCCGAGTCCTGGCCATCGCTGTTGCTCTTGTTGCGACTGCCAAATAGCGACCAGCTCAAACTGCGGGTCGGGAACAGGCTGTGTGCGGGCACGGGACGAGCTCTCGGCAAAACCTGGCGTGCCGCTGGTGATTCGGTCCCGCCAACACCAGGCAGCACGCCGGTTACAGAGCTACACCGCGCTGTGTTCCAGACCTGGCGGCCTGCTCATACACATACACGTACGCACACACACGCACACATACACACACACACGCACACACATTCACCCGCAGATGCACCAAGAAATGAAACACAACGCGACTACAAATGTCTTCATTGCCACCAACCAGTGATCGGCTACACTACTGCGTGAGTACAAATTTTCGTTCACGAAATCTTTCGTTAGATCACTCCACCAGCAAGTTCGTTACATACTAAACTTAGTTTTTGGTCGAGGTCTGTCACCCCGAACGTTCAGAAGGGTCAACTTCGGTTTGGTACAAACTTTAGTTATTTTGTGCCCCGTAACGAATATAGCGACTGCTAATTCCAAACGAAACTTAGTACTTATACCGTACTGTCGGTCGCTGAAGAACTGGGGTCGGCCGTCTAGCCTAGACCGCTCCTATTTTCTATGTACAGTTGAGTGACCATGTACACATTGGTATGCTGTGCTTGGCGAAGTTCTAGGTTGATCGTTCTTTGGCGCTCCGTTCTTTGGCGCTCCGTTCTTTGGCGCTCCGTTCTTCGGCGCTCCGTTCTTTGGCGCTCCGTTCTTCGGCGCTCCGTTCTTCGGCCCCCGACAGTACTGTACACTGCCCAGGAGAGTGTCTGGTAGGAGCAATTGTTAGGGCAGTGGACAAAATTACGCCAAAATAGCCTTGGTAAATACTAAATACTTAACAGATCTCAGCAAGGACTACCGAGTGCACATTATGTAAGCTATGTGCGCACGGTACTGTCGGGCGCCAAAGAGCGGAGCGCAGAACAAGGATCAACCTAGAACTTCACCAAGCACAGCATACCGCTGTCTACACGGTGACTGAGCGGCACACAGATTGTAATACATGAAGATAGGAACGGTCTAGGCTAGGAGGCTAACCCCCAGTTCTTCGGCCACCGACAGTACTGCAGTATGTGAGTGGCACGTTTTCTAATAGTGACCACTGGTTGCAGCAAAAATGGCAAAGACCTGCACTGAACGAAATTGGTTTACAATACTAATGCTATACGGGTGCTAGTGTCGCTGGTGTACGCGACTGACTGACTCTCACATCGATACGCGCACGGAAATGTTTGGAGGTGATGTGATATCAGCTCCATGCAAAATGTTTTCAAAATGTGCATGCACAAATCGGGTTCAAACCATCATGCATGACCGTCTCGTGGAGAAATCAGTGAAACGCTCTCCTTGTGCAAGGATTACGCAATGAAAATGATCAACAACGACTAGCATAATTATACTGATAGAGGCACAAGACCCACGCACAACATCGATGCCACTTGAAACTCACATCGCATCAACGAAATCACGTTCATATCGTTCTTTCAAACATGGCAATGTGGAATTGCAAGTGGTTGCTTCAGCTCCTGACAGCGATGGCTATTCGCAGGAAGACTACGATTATAACGTACTGGCTCCAGTGACAGTCACTAATGAGTTAGGCCTTTCCACAACAATACTAAGAATATCAATTAGACAACATTACACATCGAAGCACAAGAACTATCAGGGAAGGAAATCAAAAAGCACAAAAATTAATAATGTGCACGCAACACGCTACGTCGCGTCGATCATAGACTTTTTGGATGGGTGATAATTTTTGCGCTGATTGCACGTGGTTGCTAGGTTTCGTGATCTATATCTGCTACGCGTATACGCGTATACGAGCGATGATCTCATCTCATCATATTACACGTAGATCTACACTTTAGACCTATACTACACTACTGTGCACTACATCATCACATTCGATAATCATCAGCGTGTTGTGGCGCAACAAAGTCTCGAGAATGTAGTTTGACTGTTGAACATATAAAAAGTAAAAGAAAATCAAAATAATTCTCAACAACCGAACCTCGCGCCTGAGCTTGTATTGTGATAGCAAGATAAGTTCATTTTGACCTTTTCCTTTAGCAAAACGATGCAACACAGTGACAGCCTGAACAGTAGCGCTGTCTTCTTCGCACAGTGGTCGTGAAGAACACTACTTGCACTACAAGAACAAGCAGTCCACACACTAGTACACTATCAAAAAGTATCACGTCTATGGTGTTGCCGAGAGTGCACAACAACCCACACACAGACCCTGGAAGGTTACAGACCATACCAGTATGTCCTCACACACCAGAACACGGTGTCGGTGACAATCAAACACCGCAGCATCAAGACTCGCACGGCAAGGCAGATTGCGCTGGTTTCAGTCTCAATCATGATCATCTTGTTAGGTACAGTATAAAAGGCCACACACGCTGGGTCATTGGAAAACAGACAGACGGACGCCTCAAAAGAGTTGCAAAAGAGGGCAAGAAAGTGTTAACAAAGCAAAGCAATGAGCAATTTACAGACACAGATGAGAAGACAGTGCTGCCCATAGCGCACAGTAAAAGAGAACATATAAAAAGAGGACGGAAAATGATAATGGTGGTTCCAGCGACAATCACTGCACGCGTAGGTTATGCACACTCGGATGGCGAAACGAGCCTGGTCTCATCACTTGCCCGGAGGCAATTGAAAAAGTGACGAAACGACACAAAGCAATGTGGCTGCATTGCCCACCGATGCAGTCAGCGAGCAAGACAGCCTAGGCGACACCACTGCTGCTGAACACAAGGCTGGCTCACCAACAATAAAGCAGCAGTAGCAGCATCCGCTGCATAGATAATGGTGGTGTTCTGGTCCTTACACCCCAGATCTAGGCAGCAGAACGGCGTAGTCAGGGTGCAGCGCGGGGTGTGTC
Organism: Sycon ciliatum; assembly: GCF_964019385.1. Taxonomy (NCBI): domain Eukaryota; kingdom Metazoa; phylum Porifera; class Calcarea; order Leucosolenida; family Sycettidae; genus Sycon; species Sycon ciliatum. The sequence continues at coordinate 17,385,237 of NC_088648.1, forward strand.
CGATTCAGCTCAGTACTCCGGTTGTCAATAGTTTGGTTGATAGTTGCGGAGAGATGAGGGGACGGGCTTCGGCAACACGCACTCCTCTTACTCACTGGCTGGCAGCAGCCTCGGCCACTGCCTTCTTCTTCTTCTTTTTCTGCGACTTGACGCTAGTGGAGGTGGCGAGCAGTGCCTTGAGCTCAGCATCCTCGATGGAGTGGTCGGACACGACGGTCTCCGGGTCGAAGAAGTTCCTGGTGACACGGTCCACACCGTGGCTGGTAAGGAGCAGCGTGAAGCGGAAGTGTGCGCAGAACTCGTTCTCGCGGTCGTACAGCACGTGGTAGGGCTCCAGCAGGCCGTGCTTCACGCACTCGACAACACCCATGCGTGCCTTGCGCTCGTCCTCGAAAGCGGACAGCGAGAAGGGCATGTTGCCAAACTTCTTATCAACCTGAGCAGCACATACACACATGCACAACAGATGCAAAACATACGGACGCACAAGTCTCACACCTGCTCTTATAATCATAAGCCGTATGTACGCTGTGCACATGCACAGAATCCCGTGGAATCGTGTAGAAATCGGCAGACCAGCCTGGGTGTTCAATGTACATGACCCTAGTGTGTTAAATGCTATTTCAACTACGAAACGTGCCCCGAAGGCATTTCACACAAGTCTTTTCGAAAGAAGACCCAGCTGGTCATTAGCTCTAACCAAAGTGATGAAGCTGGAAAAGCGATGGTCGTCCATTGGCTATGGGGCTATATTTATTAAATGGGCACGCACACTAGTAGAACTCAATGAACACCCAACCGGGCATGTACACACCTACTGGGATTTTGCACATCCCTATAATGTGCACAAAGACCAGTATAAGGACATGCCATTACTCTCCGATACACCAACAGCTACAAACACAACGGGTCAGAAAACCCCACACAAGCACACAGAGACACATTGATTACACTATAAACACGAGCAAAGCAACTACACCCAGCATTAGTCATGCGTGCGTATTTCACGTGTAAAGCGGCAGTACACTCCTGTTATAGACACGAATCAACGGCGGTCCATCCAGCTCCCTCGCTGATCGGCCAGGATTTCATGACACAGTGGATGGCTTTTGGTCGATGCGGGCACCTTTCGGCACCAGTACTTTTATTACTACATGTATGCTGTAAGTATGCACCACATAATACCAAGAGGATAGTATACCCAGTCCCCCACACCCAGTTTACGGAGATACTGTCCACAGGACGCATTACAAGATACATAATATTATGTAGAGTGTTTTCAGATGTGGGGTTTTTCTCACTTGTAAAGACCCTTCTGCCCCCCCCCCCCCCCCAAGAGAGGGTTGAGGGTACTCCGTACGCTGATCAATTATCAAAATGACATAATTATTTTGTGTTTCTCAAGACACACGGAATATTTTTGAGATTTTTGAATTAAATGCTTCAATGGAAGTCTAGTCTGCCTCGACCTACGATGCAGGTAATATAAATCCCCACACGAAATCGCCACTGATATAATGCGTGTCAAGGGGATACGCTTAGTCTTAGTACTAGGCCGTCGTGCGCACGTGATCTTGTCAAACATACCCGCCAAATCTGAAAGGACGACGGGAAAGAATGAAAAACACGAAAGAGGTGAAAGAAAAACAGGCACGCATGCAGACATACCTCGCTGAAGAAAATGCGGGAGGCCTTCATCTTCAGGTTGTATTGCTCGTCAGTCCGCCTGTGAACCGTCGTCCGTGTGTCCGTGGGGCGAGGTTTGCCATCTCCGGTAGAAACAGCAATATCAATGCTGTACACTTCATTCATGGCGAACTCGCATTTGTCCACGGCTTTGCGAGCGGCACCAGCCGCCTCACCACGGTTGAGAACTATGGTCTTCTCTCCACAAACTTCATTGCGAGTCATCTGGAAGGACTGCGTTCCCTCAATCGGTTTGCACTCGAAAGCCTCCGCAATTTTTTGCACTGTTTCAGCGACAGCTTCATCAGATCCACCAGGCTTCAGCAAGCGGTGTGCTGCCTCGGCCGCCAGATGACAGGCAAGAAGGGCATCGGCTTTTCGTCCGGTAACCTTGTTCTCCTTACTGGCTCCGACGACGAGAGTATGGGCAGTTTGAGAAATAAATCCGTCAATGTGGGTTCCTAGCTCAATCTTGACCATGTCACCCTCTGCGAGTATGACATCAGGATCCGAAGCCAGCGGGGAAAAGCAACACAGGCACTGGTTGATAGACAGGCACGTTGGGAAGCTAATTCCCTTCTTCATCTCCTTGTCCTTCTTGAAGACCTTGCCAGTATCAGCCAGGATGAGAGCATCGCCTCTCTGGCACAATGAACGAACACTGGCACCGGGAATACACTCCTTGATCAAAGTCGCCAATGTGCTGTTTGCGATGTCTGAAGCGGTCTTGTACTTGGTGACGACCAAGTCAGAGGCAATGGTAGCCTCCTCATCGTCGGAAGAATCACGCTCGGCCATGGCTACTGAGAAGAAAGAAGGTCCACAACCTCAAGCCGAAAATGCAACAAACAAACGCGTTTGCAAAGAAAGGAGCATGCGGAGGAACTGCACAAAAAAGGTACGCACGCACAAGGTGGGTAATGCCGCGGCGCCGCGCGAAGTGGGCAGCATGGCGCAAGGTTTTCCACGTGCACGTGCACAAAAACGAGTTGGTTACGTAGCAATGATATAAAACACTAATTTTCTTGAATTTGCATACTAGTAGCACGTACGTACGTGTTTATTCTCTCCGATTTACCAAAACATCAGAGAGGATTATGCGAAAATTTCTAAACCACTGATCCCCACTGTATTCACGCATAGCCTAGGGTATCGTCCACCTGGTATACGCGGTACCGTCCGTAGAGTGACCACGATCGCATACGATTACGAGTCTAGTCGTAGCTATCGCTAGTCGAGTCGCTACCGTCAGTACCGACTCGCTCGCTGAACCTGGTTGCGACATCCAGCTTCCAGACTTCGTACTCGTAGCTCGTTGTTTTTGTTTTGAACATTTTTGACTTCAGTATTTTTCTGTTTTGTTTTGAGTATGAGTGATAGTGATTGTTGCTTGCTCGTAGTATTCATCTAAACTCTTTTACTTCATTGTGGGAGTATAACCATTTCTCCGATTCGCGATAGAGCTACAATCATGTAACATGTATTAGAATCAGTTGCTTTCGGAATGACAGTGCATTCATAATAATTGTATCTCAGCAAAGGATATTATTTGGGGTGTAGTATTTCGAAAAGAACATGAACTTGCAGAATGTCCTACGGTCCCCAGCCTTGAGATGGACCCGCGGCGAGATGGTAAAGCGTCGCGACTTCTCAGCCTTGCTGAAGGATGGTTGTGGAGGTTAGTCATACCGAGGGGCGGCTTCCTGGCATAGGTTGCTGTTTGAAAGCGATGATCTGCTTCTTGGAAAAAGTACTACAGCTGTACTAAGTCGTATATTGCGTCGTGGTATTCCACCCATAGGCCATACAACGATACGTTGCAATGTTCAACTCTGAAACAGCTCTGGAGTTCCACTGCAAGGGCTGGTGGCAGTGATTGTGCAGTGCGAACAGACTCAGCTGTTTCATGTCGACAAAGCAATCAGTGGCTATCTGCATCCTGGCACCTGGCAGATAGAGAACGATTTGAAGTGCTAGCACTGGTTGTTGATTTGTCACAGTGTCTGCCAAGCAAGCAGGCATTTTATGTGCAACACTAATACCAAGAGTAGATAAACAAGAGTGTGCAACTCCGGGATGGGTTGGCCCGCGGCGGAATTTTTTGTTGACGTAATCTTTTCTACGACGCACGCGCTGTGAGTCTTGGAAAGTTTTGGGTGGTGCACTTGGCCGGGCTTTACATTACAAGGTCGGCGCCCAGCACGTGCTCTCACACTGTTCCGCGGCAAAAAGCGCTCTTATCTGAAGAAGAAAAAAAAGGTGACGTCAACAAAAAATTCCGCCGCGGGCAGGGGTATCGGCAGATTGTGCAGAAGAGATCTGGAGTTGCACACTCTTGTTTATCTACTCTTGCTAATACTGAGGTTTAGCAAGGCAAATTTCGCATTCGTGTTCGCACTCCAAGGAAAGTTACACTCGGTGACGAAACACGCATTTCAGAGAGGATCAGCAAACAGAATCCGTTCTGGCATGATGTTCACAGGTCATACATCTGTACAGACAGCACAACGTAGTAAATTTATGACTCCTACCTCGAATTCACGTTCGTGTTCTGTCGACTTTTGGAAAAAAAAATGCGAAAGTTCACGTTCCTGTTCGTCATTTGAACTCGACTTCGAAAGTGAATTTCGCGATGCTAGGCCTCCGTACAACATACCATGAGACAACCTTTGAAGCTGTGAACGAGTGTACGAATTCCGGTCCAGTTTGAAAGATCGGCGTCTTGGTCAGTTTGCCTTGTGGTTATCAGCGCACATGCAAAGCATGGAGTGCCATTATGGAGTGGACACTAAGCACAAACACCGAAGTGTGGTACAGCTGTGCAGTCAATCCCCATTCAGTTTATCTTGGAGCTGCACACAAGAACATGCTGAGCGTGACCTTAGTACAGTACACCAAGGTTCTCACACCGTACAAACTTTATTCCCGTAGCTATGCAGAAGACGTTACTTCAGTAACGTCTGGCGCTAGCCAGGGTCCACACAGCTTTAATTCCCGTAGCTATGCGGAAGACGTTACTTCAGTAACGTCTGGCGCTAGCCAGGGTCCACACAGCTTTAATTTGGTATTTGTGTGTGTGTTTGTTTGTTTGTTTGTTTGTTTGTTTGTGTCACGCCTGGCGCTATCCCGTATCTGTCCCGTATCTGTCCCGTATCTGTGACTACAAAGGCTCTACAGGATTGTACATAACAGCTGTCCACAATATTTGCGGGCTCCTGTATCTGTCCCGTACCGTACCAATATTCGTCGTATTATGCATACGACTCCCTGATGTAGAGTGGGATTTGGAAAGAAATAGGGAGACGAGGAGGAAATTAAATTAGCATAGACGCCGATTAGGTGATAGGATGCGTCAGCATAAACATACTTTGGAAGAGAGATCCCGTCGTCTCCAAAATAAGCGTGAATGAGCGATTCAGTGCCGGTCACAGGAAACGTCGGAAGAGAGATCCCGTCGACTCCAGAACGCCCGTGATCGGTAGAGTCCGGCGGTACCAGGCAACGTCAGGACAGACATCCCGTTGAGTCCAGAACGCCCGTGATCGGCAGAGTCTAAGCCGGTCCCAGGAAACGTCAGGACAGACATCCCGTCGAGTCCAGAACGCCCGTGATCGGCAGAGTCAGCGCCGGTCCCAGTAAACGTCAGGAAAGACATCCCGTCGACGCGCAGAAAAACTAAATCTGCAGCCTCTTTTGCCGTCGAACAGGATACGTATTTATATAGGAGACTGTAAAGTTATGTAATGTCCAAATTTCGACGTGAGCAGCAGGTCACTCGCGTTGATCTTTTCGACGTGCGAGCCAAATAACGCGAGCTGAACTTTCGCGTCGCAGACATCCCGTCGACGCGCAGAAAAACTAAATCTGCAGCCTCTTTTGCCGTCGGACAGGATACGTATTTTAGGAGACTGTAAAGTTATGTAATGTGCTCCACAGGCAACCATGCATTCGGCGTCGTCATTGGCTCAACAGGTCAATGTAGATGTATTACTACAAAAAGGCCAGAAAATCCGATTCCTGTATTAAAATCAACTAATGTTCGCTGTAGTGGTTGCGACTTCGGCGATGATTTGTAAGAAAGGGTTTGCTCCCCACACCGGAGCTCGCGCTATTCCGCTAATGTTCGCTGGCGATTTAATTTCGCTGATTTCGCCGCTTGGTACCAACCGGCCAAAGTAAATCGCAGGCCAGCGTTTGTCATTTAGGCAAATGATGCATGATTGAGCAATGGATGCATGTGAGAGCAAAAATACCGATCGATTTCAAATTTGACGTGAACTGCGCGTCACGTCGGAAATAACGTGCATCTTAACCTCTCTAATCGAGAGGTTTCTATTTCTCATCGCCCAAAATTTGTTGATTTACAATATAAGGAGATAAAAATTAAAGAAGGAGCAAAACAAAAGTAGATGATTATTAGAGAAACAACAATCCGCAATATATTCTGCAAATACTTTTGCCTAACTCATAATATTCAAACCGATTGAAACGTTTTTGCAATACAGTGATGTGGCCAATCAACGGAAAAGACAATTCCATCAGTTCTTATAACATGTACGATGAGCTAGGCAAAAAAGCATAAAAGCATAGCGTAGGGCCCTGAGCTTCCAAGCTCTCTCGTTTGGTATTTGTGTGTTTGTGTGTTTGTTTGTTTGTTTGTGTCACGCCTGGCGCTATCCGTATCTGACGGCAAAAAAGCATAGGATGTTATAAATTTTCAATTCTCCTATTTTTTTTCAGGCATATTCTGGGATTCGAACCCGCACTATCGCCCTACATGCATTCCCCCATACACTTCGCATTCATACCCATTCTTCCAAGTTGCTTCACGTTATTATCTTGCGTTTGAAAGCCCTATTTGAATATTGCGGGCAGCTGTATGTGGCCAGCTGTGTTTGATGGTACGGTACGGTACGGGAGACGGTGTCGTATTACCCTCGATCGTACCTGTCCCGTACCTATCCCCTACCGTACTGTGCCATCAAAGACGGCTGGCCACAATGCATATTCAAATAGGGCTTTCAAATGCAAGATCACAATGTGAAACAACTTGGAAGAATTAGTATGTATGCGAAGTGTATCGGGGGATGCATGCAGGGCGCGCGATAGTGCGGGTTCGAATCCCAGGTTATTATGTCTTAAAAAAAAGGATTTTTTTAAAGAATTTATAACATCCCTATGCTTTTTTTTGTCTAGGTCATCAAGGCAAAAAAGCATAGCGTAGGGCCCTGAGCTTCCAAGCTCTCTCGTTGCACTCTGCCATACGATTTTCCTTTCCCTGGCTGTAAAATCAAGGTGGAGCGCTCTCGCGAGACAGGACGCTCTCGCGAGACTGGACGCTCTCGCGAGACTGGACGCTCTCGCGGTACTTTACTGTATTCTTCAATATCCAATGCCAGCAATTTAACAGGCCAGACGTATTTCCGGTTCTAACCTCTTTTTCCGTGTGTGTATGTGTGTGCGTGCAGACGTACGTACTGGATCTGACCTGACACGCGCCGGGCCCGCCGTGTGCCTTTCCACCACGCCCGTGCCGCGGGTGCGGCAGCTGCGACGCCGCGCCATCAGCCTCGACCCGGACCAGCGGCTGATCGTGTCGCGCTCGCGCATCAGCGAGCTGGCGTTCAGCAACGGCGACGGCGATGGTGGCAGTGGATACGGTGGTGGCAGTGGCGGTGGAGGTGACGACGGTGAGGGAGGTGGAGGCGGTGGCGGTGGTGCTGGTGGTGGCAGTTCGGGCGCCGCTCCCACGTTCATCTGCCCGGCGTGCTCGAGCACCAACGTCCTGCCGTTCTGTAAGTACTACCCCGGCAGTCGTGCACGTTTGTCATATTGGTTCGCTTTAAATTTCACTAATTGAGTTATAGTATTAAGAAATTCGGAGTTCTTGAATCGTTTTTATTGAAATCAAAATATTTGCCGGGTTGGAAGGAGGCAGTTGTGCACGTGTGTCGTAATAGGCCATTCACACGACGTGTAAACACTTGCACGCGTGTGACCAAGATAACACTGGCAAACCGTGATCCAGTTCACACGGTGCTGGGCAAGCTTTGCAACCGTCAATGTATCCATAGTGACCCCCTGAAAATGCCGGGAAATGTTAAATTTTGAATTTTCCTTTGTTCAAGCCCCTGCATTTGCAGTACGCACTTTTAACAACCGACACTTTTCCTGGCGTGCAAAGATAATCGTGAGCAAAAGGGCCTCGGCCAAGATAAAAAATCAGTGGCACGCGTGAGTCCAAGATTATCGTATCCGAGTAAAATCCTTGGAGACAGTACGATAAAAGTGAGTTTGCACGTCGTGTGAATGGCCTATAAGACCAGTCCTACTGTATTTTCCGGAGTACAGTAAAACCTGTAACTCGGCTGCTCCTGCTGCTGTGTGTGTGTGTGTGTGTGTGTGCGTGTGTGTCACAGCTGCCCCGAAATCCGTACGCTGCCAGGACTGCGATCGCATCTGGGACGTGGTGCTGCCGCCTGCACGCGCCGCCGCTGGCAAGGACGACTCGTCGTCGTCGTCCGGTCAGGCGCGGGCCGGCAGCCCCGTGCGTTTCATTCTTGGCGAGGAGTTTGGCACTGGGTCGGGCGCTGGGCCGGGTTCGGGCGAGGGCGGTCGTCACGGGCCGCCCAAGCTCAGCAAGCCACCCCCGCCGCAGAAGGTTAGTCGGGCTTGTGACAGGGGATCGTGCGATTCTTCCCACATGTGCTGTACTTGTAATACTCCCTGGCGAAACCCCGAGACCAAAAAGTAGGGATTCACTGGCCAGAAAAAGCCACTTCATAGCTTTGAGGTGTAGACCAGGCTGAATAATGGCGGTCAATTCTTCAGCCTTGCAAGCTGTTGAATGGTGCAATCCCAGCACAAGTTGCTATGGCTTCTGCTGTAGCATCGCTA
>NC_088648.1:17398819-17421319 GCF_964019385.1 Sycon ciliatum
CTCTCTCTCTCTCTCTCTCTCTCTCTCTCTCTCTCTCTCTCTCTCTTGCTCTCTTTCTCTCCCTTTTCTCCCTCCTACGCTTTACGTGACCGGCTCTTCATGCTTCGTTGTATCTTGAGTATTTAGCACCCCATGCCAACATGCTCTTCTTGTGTATGCATGTGCCTCCTCACTGGTCCCGTTGTGATAGGTGAAATCTCACTCAAAGTGCATACTTCGCGTCTTGGACTTGCACGGCCCTTGACGCCCCGGAAGTGGTACGGGTGCCGCTGGACGTACAAATGTTCAACTACAGTGCTGTATTGGGAACTAGTCCAGGGCATCAGATTTGCACTGTGGGTCGGATTTCACTGTAGCACAGCCGTAGTTGTAAAAGTTCACACGTCCTCCGCTTTGACACCGGCTGCTACGAATTCTGTGTTGCAAAAGAACCACACCCAGCGTGGAAAGTGTCACATATGCCACGCTGCCAACATGCTGGTGTATAGCCGTGTCGACACTGACGGAAGCAGTGCCTCGCGTTGAGAGAGACTCGTTCTCACCCTCACCTTGTAGTCGTGTCTGCTGATGTTTGAGTCGGTGCATGTGTTTCTCTCACACCTTTCCTGTCTCCATTCACCATCCTTGTGTGCTTGAGGGCGCCAAAACAAAGCTGTGTGCTGTGAATGATATGTCAGCCTGGGGGTGTAGTGTGAATTTCATCGCACATCATTTCACATGCCATTCTGCACTTCTCTGTCTTATTAAACCACTGGGGCATGTTCAGATGTCCTCATTTGCTTGTGTAGCAGAGTTGTTTTGCCGTGTGTGGATGAAGTCTCCCAGGTAGTTTTCCTGCAGCTCAGGATGTACTGTTGAAGAAGCAGGCAGTTGCTATTCGCCTACATTAGTTTTAGTGTCTTAGTGGTAGTGGACATTGGCTTGCAGAGCAATGAAAAGTGGCATTTAACAGTATGCCATCAGTGGCATACTGATTTTGTGCCATGCTGTATTTGCATTTATTGCGTCGCCGCTATATTTCAAGTGCCTCCTTTGCTTGATATCTCCTTGCCTGGCAGTCGGTGTCTTGTAGGGTGGCGGACCCAGCCCATGTCTTTCTCGATCGCTCTCTCCTTCGTCTCTGGCATGGTTGTCCGTGTGCAGTTTCTGTTGTGTTGTTTTATACGAGGGTGTTTGTGTGTGTGCGTGTGTGCGCGTCCAACGTGTGTGTACGTGTGTGTGTGTGTGTGTGTATGTGTGCGTGTATCCTCATGTGTATGTTCAGGTGGAGCCGAGAGATCTCATCAAGTTTGGCTTGATCCCAGAGATGGTAGGCCGTATGCCGGTCATTGTTCCGTTGCAGTCTATGGACGAGGATTCTCTGGTTCGTGTCTTGACTGAACCTCGTCACGCTCTCATTTCTCAGTTCACACTACTGCTGGGAATGGACAAGGTGGGTAGTCTTCATGATGGTGGTGGTGGTGGTGGTGGTGGTGGTGTGTGTGTGTGTGTGTGTGTGTGTGTGTGTGTGTGTGTGTGTGTGTGCACGTGTGCACGTGTGTGTGTGTGCACGTGTGTGTGTGTGTGTGTGTGTGTGTGTGTGTGTGTGTGTGTGTGTGTGCACGTGTGTGCACTTGTGTGTGCACTTGTGTGTGTGTATCTGTCTGTATGTCCGTCTGTCTGTCTGTATGTGTACATGTGTGACTGTGTGTTGTATGTTTTGGAGAGTGTATTTCTCTCTTCATGTCGACGATGACTCTCTTCCCTTGGTATGCGGCTAGGTGCCAGATTTATGTCCTTTCGCAGAATTCTGTTTTTGTTGTCCTGTGTGTGTGTGTGTGTATGTGTGTGTGTGTGTGTGTGTGTGTGTGTGTGTGTGTGTGTGTGTGTGTGTGTGTGTGTGTGTGTGTGTGTGTGTGTGTGTGTGTGTGTGTGTGTGTGCTGTGGTGACAGGTGGATCTGGCGTTTGAAAATGACGCCCTGCGAGCCATTGCCAAGCGAGCACTGGAGAACAACACCGGCGCACGCGGACTTCGTTCAATCATTGTAAGTACATGTACAGTGCTGCTCTATTAAGTCCGGTCTCGTCACTCGAGCTTACGCCTTGCACCTTTTCGCAGCCCATTGTTCGCAGGTCTCGTGTAGGGCTGTGCAATGCCCGGTGCGTACTTATTTTATTTCACCGTCCAATGACAGAAGCCAATGCAAAGGAGTGACCATACTTGAGTGACCGGATCGGATTTCATTGATCAGCACTGTAGAACCGGCTTAGACGATCGCTGCTGTTGCTGTTCTCGGTATTGCAGCCCACTTTTTTCCCTAGATACAATGCTGGTCTGTGTCGTAAGATTGTCGTACATCTCGTCCAGTGTTGTCAGGATACTAATACAGTGTTACTCAATGGAATCCGATGGCACGAGTCAAGTACATGCAGGGTGCTGTGCAGCCCTAGACCTGCAAACACTGGGATGTCCGCTGGTGCAGGGCGCAACGTTGACTCGAGAGATCGGATCTCATTGAGCAGCGCTGTGGTGCATGTACCATGCTTTTATGTCTATGCTGTAGGCGTCACACACCACACATGACCTGCACCACACTGTACAAGTTGATTTCCTATGATGTGTGCAAGCCTTGTTTGATACTCCACTTTGTGACATGCTGTCATCATCATACATGTTGATCTGTACAGAACACCTACTGTCTGTTGACCACTGTACTGAACGAAATTGCCCACTGTACCGTAGCTACTGAAGTAGCTGAGAAACTAAAGGCGGTCAAGTCTCTGTTTTCGTAGCTAGAAGTGGCGTGTGTGTGTGTGTGTGTGTGTGTGTGTGTGTGTGTGTGTGTGTGTGTGTGTGTGTGTGTGTGTGTGTGTGTGTGCTGCGCCTGTGCGTGAAGGGATTCACTGGCCAGAAAAAAGCCACTTCATAGCTGTGTGGTGTAGACCAGGCTGAATAGTGGCGGTCAATTCTTCAGCCTTGCAAGGTGTTGAATGTCGCAATCCCAGCACAAGTTGCTATGGCTTCTGCTGTAGCATCGCTATCATCGCCTCCGGCGATGGGCGTCAAATGGCCAATGGTCAAATGGCTTGTGTGTGTCCTCTCTGTGTGCTTGTCTGCAGGAAAAGCTGTTGCTGGAGTCCATGTACGAAGTGCCCGGTTCTAATATCAAGCGTGTTGTAGTGTCGGCGGACGCAGTCAAGGGTAAGGCCTTGTGTTTCCAGCATTCTGGTGCTGTACAGTCAACTTAGCTAATAACGACTGCAGATATAACGACAATTCGTGAATAACGACAATTTCCATGCGCAGAGCAAAGTTCCATCCCACTGTGATACATAATATCTATACCGTAAAGTCCGCTGCAAACGCCCACCCCATCTTTGCAAGATCTGCTGGCATATACGCACTGACCCCATGCACTGTCACCCCTACTGTACGAAAGTGCATCTCATACCATAGCGCGAGGAGCGCTTTGCTACGGTAAACTATGTCCACTTTCCGGGTTTCAAAATGTTTTTGGGCACTAGTTACGAGCTAGCTCCTAGTGATTTTATGATGTTGGTTGTTTTATTTCGCAAATCCAAACGGGAGTTACTTCGGAATAACAAGGTAGCAAAGAACAGGCTATTGCAGGAACCAAGTACACTTCTGACGGTGTTTCAAACCATCATTTCCAAATCACGCAAAGCGCAATGGCAAGGGTTTTTCTCGAGCACTTCAGAGTTTTCAACAAGTTAGCAGCGACTTTGTAGGTGTAGCTTCTGTGACATCCCCTCTGTTCAACTTGCAACTGCAATACTGCGACCTGTAAAGTTGTTGAATGACGCTTCGTCAGAACAATCACCGTTCCATTCTGAAAGCGCAACGTCGTAGCAAGCACTGCAGAAATTTCATGACTTGAAAACCAGATGCTTTCTCATTCATCGTATGAAAGGAAATCTCGGCCGAAGTTTTTTTTCTTTGCAGCAAGATATTAAATGACAATGGCTTTTGCAGAGCCTCTTGGTAAGACATAGGCAGTTTGTAGGCATTATAGTCGTTATCGTACGCATTCGACCTTCATGCCAGTTTTCTACAACTATATTGACCTGAAAAAGACGAAAATAGTATGGACCCGCTGGGGTGGGCGTTTGCAGCGAAGTGGGCGTTTGCAGCGGACTTTACGGTGATGAGACTTCGGGTATAAGGACACTTCGCGAATAAGGACACTTTTCTGATGCCCCGCCGAGTGTCGTTATACGCGAAGTTGACTGTACTTCAAGTTTTATGGTGCTGGGAGAGCAATGGTAGAATCGATTCTCTTTCTGTGCATGATAACAGACGTGCAGTTCTACCTTGGCCATCCGAACACCGGCTATTTCAAGTCCTTGCATTGTGTACAGTATGCTGTAGAGTGTTTGTCTTGTCAACATGCAGTCTTGTGGGCGTACGGTTGCTTTTTCCAGTGTGTGCCTTACTCCCAGTATCGTCCCAGTTGAGTTTCTTCTTCTGTGGTGTTCTGTAGTGGAAAAAGCCTCCCTCATTAGGCGGTCTGTTGGGTGTGTATATGTGTGTGTGTGTGTGTGTGTGTGTGTGTGTTGTGTGTGTGTGTGATGTGTGTGCGTATGTGTGTGCGTGCGCGCGCGCGTGTGTGTGTGTTGTGTGTGCGTGCGCCTATGTCTTATTTCAGGTGTTTGTGAGCCTGTACACGAGTATCACGGAGAAGAGACGTCCGTCGACACCGAAGCAGAGGCAGTGCGAAACGCCTAAGCAGGATGAGATGTGTCTCTACCGTCAGTTGGTGTGCTTGCAGTTCCTGTGAGTAGCCGTGATGCCACTACTGCTGGGGCAGCAACACACAGCCTAGCTTGGTCAGTAATTATCTGCGATCTTTTTACGTCACTGAGCTTGCGAGAGTCGATCCAACACTGCTATGGCTGACATTGTTAGGGCACCACCGACCATGCACCATAACTCACTGGTGCCAATCGGCCAGCTGCCTGTCATCTCGTATGCTGGTGATTGCCCAATCCCCCCTGTCCTTGCCACCACCAATGGCTGGCTTGTTTCCAATTAGAAGACGTTGCTGCGCTTTCTACGGAGCAGCAGTGCTTTCTATTTTTGACCGAGCTTTGCTCGATTCCATTGTGCTATAGTAGTTCAGAACAGGACTAAGGGTCCTGCTGGCATTTGCCTAGGTAAGTTCTTGTTTTTCTATTCTATTTATTCTGCCCTGTCATGAGCATGGCTGTAGGAGTTGTAGTTGGAATGTTCTCTTTTTCTTGTTTAATATTGGGTTTCGTCTGGCTTATTCCGGAGTTTTGTCATTTCAATTTCCATTATAGATTTGTACTGTCTATATCCCACTATGACTACTGTATGCAGCTGCTACTTTGTATTGTACATGTATGTACCCCCCCCCCCCACCCACGCACACGCACCCACGCACACGCACCCACACACACCCACCCACACACTGTATCTATTCTAATTATTATTGTTTTAGTATAGCAACAAGGGCGACTAATTGCTTATTGTTTTTTGCCCCATTTCATGTTTCTGTTGTCATCTGCCAAGGCTGCTGGTAGCACATGTTTGGCAGCATTGTGGTTTGAGGGTGTGTGCCAGTTATTGCAGCGTTGTGCATCGCTAGACATGATAGACCCAGCAGTCGTATTTGTGCCGCATTATTGTCTCTCCTCTCTCTCTCTCTCTCTCTGCTCCCATGAGACCCCATACCAGACACAGAAAGGTAAACCCGGAGGAATACAAACAAGTCAAGAGACCTGGGTTGCGCCGTAACAGCATAGCCAATATAATTACTAAACCTACCCAATAATTCTAGACATGATAACAAAATGTTTACAGTAAAATTCGGAACAACGACTCGTTTCGGGCGGGAACAATTTCAAAGAGAGAATTAAAAAAAAATGGACGTCCGCACAAGCGGCATCCCAGTACAAGTCAACGATACTCCTGACTCGGCTGGAGAGAACACACACGATACTTGACCACACTCTAACTAAAAAACCAAAAACATAGCCAAGAAATACGAGGGTTAGGGCGGTGCTGAGGGAGTCATCAAAAAAATTTCCATTTCATGACTCGGTGGCTGCGTTATTGTAATCAATCTCTGAATCCGTTAAACATCTACATCATAATAATAGCAGGCTCTAAATAAAAATAGTAAAGGATATGTGTATTATATGGACTTGGTAAAGACTCAGAATTGTAATTGTCAAAATCAATCAATCAGTTGTATTGCAAATAGAAGAAAGCATTGTTTCACATGAACAATACCTAATCTGAGGGAATAGATGCTTTAGGGGGAATGGCGGTCAAGACACACACACACAGCCACCAATGCTTGGCCATCTGCGAGCTGCATGAGACACAGTGTCTGTTAGCTGCATGACGGTGATGTGCTTGTTGGAACAAGACGTACTCGAGGTGTTCAAAGCTCACTACATGAAGACGACTAATTGCACGCGTGTCTTTTCCGATTTTCAGACTTCTAATTGGCAAGGTCACCAGTGGTCGTAGTAAGCAGGGAATCAAGCAGCAAACACGAATGACGACCCACACGTTGTTGCAGACTCGGCAGCATGGCAACAATTCGGGCGACGAGACAACACGAGGAATGAGCAGAACATGGCATTGCTCTGCCGGGTTCATGTCTTCGCTGATCAAGAACAGAATTATTTATTACGTTTATAATGTAACGCCTTCGTACGGAGAACACTTGTCAATTCTGCCCCGCTGTGGCACTCACGGGGAACAGACTGCTGAGAAACGTGTTTCCCCCGCATTGAGACTGATGGGTTTCCCCGCTTTGAGACTGGGTTTCCCCGCATTCAGGATAGGTTTAGCCACGGTTGTTGCCGAACAGAACAGCTCGCACGAGTGCACATGCTGCCACGCCGGTCCATACCTTGTCCGCAGCCCTGGACGTACAGTGTAGCCCGATGATTGTCCAGCAATGGCATGCATCTCTTCAACACCACATCACCAAAATTAATACCACTGTGGACATTAACGTAACAGTTAGACGGCATGCGCGTGCGTCTCGCCAATCCCTCAGCTATGCATGCCGGCCAAGCTGCGCACTGCTGTAGACCATGCAGCACTGGAGCCAATGATTAGCTGATGCCATCCTGCTTGCTTGGATGCTCATGACGCGGTGTTTTCCCGCAGCTCATGGCGAAACCATAACGAGCAGGGTACATTGCTGGAGGAGGGAAACAGAAAAAAATGGCAGATACAATCATGTGATAACGCACCAACCCACACCCACCCACAGAGCCGGGTATGTCATAAGGCGCATGTACGCACTACCAGACGCATGTCATCGATGCATGCATCGACCGCCGCGGAAGCATGATGTGGTTGGTATTTCTGAACAGGAGAGGGGCATGGAACCTCATCATTTCGATGTTACGGCACACTAGATGTATTTATGGGGGGTGGGGATGGCCCAGCCCCATCTCCGCACGAGCCACACAATCCACCATGCATCAATGACGAACAGAGCATGAACCCTGGTGGCATAGATTTACCTTGATGACACGTTGCTAAACTGCAGTATGTAGCGACCTGGCTTGGGAGTAACTATCGATCCCTGTATGGTCTGTTTGTGTGAGAGATAACGCTTGAACGCCACCAGTGCCTGAAAGCATAGTGACACGAGAGGGACAACGGTGAGCAGCGGTTAAAGCAACACAGTTCTTCTGAATGTCAACAGGCAAATAGCCACCCATCTGACATTCATCACACGCATACATGTACACGTGAATGGTGCATTCTAGCAAGGCATACGTTGTGTGCAGACTTCATCCCACTATGGGTTGGTGGGTGTGGCAATGGTGGGCACCGACGGCAGCAAGACAAGCTACGGTGCCAGCTGCAGCAGCAACGACTGTAGCAGCAACAAAATCAACAGTAGCTGCAGCCAATTAGCTGGCCAGCCAACCAGCCTGGAGTTACTATAGTTACAAATATAATGAGTAAGCAGCACTGAGTCCTGCACTAGAAAGTTTGGCAGTGAAGCTTTCAGAGCTCGACCTCGGAACTATTTCACATGCTCATGTACCAGTGTATTGTAGATGACAACGATGAAGTACACACATGCACACTTAGCTGAATGTAAGCGACATGTCCTTACCTTTGCGTCATCAGACGGGTTAGGCTGGAACAACACTCCAAACGCAATACCCTGGGATGTGGGTGCAAGCAACCCCAAACACACACATACACGCACACACATGCATGCACAAGCACACACACACACACACACACACACACACACACACACACACACACACACACACACACACACACACACACGCACACACATGGGCACATTCCGGGATAGAAATAGGTAGGGAAATGATTGAATATGAGGCGTGAGCATGAATCAGAGACTGAGAAAGAAAAATTGAGAGGGGGGGGGGGGCGACTTGGAAGATGGTATATGTTGCAACTTACACTGTTGTCATCCACCATAGCAAAACATTCTCACAGACACTCTACTTGTACAATGTACATGGGAAGCTCTTGAGAGAGCATCGGGCAAATGTTTGGCACCAGGCATACCGGGAGTAACGGCAGCCAACCTGCCACAGTAAAACCTGTCAAGGCGACCACTCTGATAAGGTGACCGCTTGTCCCAGAAGACCACTGCAACTAGAACCAAGGGATGGTGATTCCATTCAAATGACCCTGGATAAGGAGACCACCTGATCACGGGGACCACCTTTGGAAAGTCCCCTAAGCGGTCGGCTTCCACGGTACGTGCAGCACTTCCCCAGAAAAAACTCACGTCCTCCCCCTGTGACATGGGTAACTCATGCTATACTGTAAAGGCTATCGGAAAGCGGCACTTTCCTTACCTTTGGTTCGGAGCGGAATTGCCAGACGATTCGCATGCCCGCCCTGGCGACGTCCACCGGCTCCCCGGCCATCGTATTGGGCTGCAGCGCGTAGGACACAAACTCTGAGCGGATGCTGGGACCGACGGACATCTCCGGAACCAGCTGACCAGTGGACGACGAGGCAGAGAGCGAGCGCACCGCACCCTTGCCGTGAGATTTCGGCGTCGACATTGCTGTTGGCAGGAATCGTCCCGCCGGTCTGCTCGTACCGTCGGGCGTGTTTGATCGTCGCATGCTCTCCGGCGTCGAAGCCCCGCTGTTGTTGTTGCTGCGTTGAGAGAGGTTGCGGTCGGACGAGGCACGTTGAGAGAGCTCTCGCGCCGAGTACGAGCGTTCCACGGCTGCAGCTGCTGTGGAAGGAGGTTTGCCGGCGTTGCTGGTCTTGGCGGTGCCGCGCAGGTCAGCCACACTGTGCCGCTGTGAACCATGCATCTCCTGGGGGAACACGCCAACACATGTACACAAGCACGTTATTTTCTATTGATCTACTTCAAAGTACGTTATAATCTATGAGGCCGCAGAGTGTAGAGGGTATGCGATGATGTCAAGTTCGCCTTATATGTGAGCTAGCTGAGTGGCAAACGTACCATGTGACATGTATTGCATAGCCTTTATACTTCACATAGCATTCTTACACCAACACAAACGCGCACACAGACGGTAATGGTGAATGAAGACTGATACTTGACACTGCTTCATGTCCTACTTTTCTACTCTGAGCAACTAGCCTACTCGATAGGTCCTGCAACTCCCTCGCCTCACGATTAGACAGCGGGTCGACGTCTCGGTCAGTTGTCACCATCCTCAGGAAATACGAGCTACAAAAGAAAGGACCGAAGCTTGTAGGTGCTCTGCTAAACACTGCTTGTCAACAAGCATTCGTCACTGCACTGCACATAGTCAGGGTACACCTAAGACAGTGTGCAATCCGATCAGGCCAAAGAAGAAAGGAGCTCTGCCTGCCGAACTCCGCTTTTAAACAAGCAATTGCAGGCTAACTGCTAGATTTGTCAAGTTGAGGTGCAATTAGATACAGCAGGATATGCTGCAGTCAGCCCCGCAACACCACAACCATCCAGGGGTGATGATCAGCACACACAGCACAAGACAACCACGGCGAGGGGCGATAGCTGTCACATGCGGCAGGATATGATGCAGTCAACACTGCAACACCACAACCATCCAGAGGTGATAGTCATCCCATACAGCACAAGACCACCACGGCAAGAAGGTGATAGTCGTCACGCACAGAAGGATATGATGCCGTCAACACTGCAACACCAAAGCAACCCAGGGGTGATAATCATCCCATACAGCACAAGACCACCACGGCAAGGGGGTGATAGTTGTCACATACAGCAGGATATGCTGCAGTCCCTGCACCAGCGGGCTACAGCCAGGGGTGATACACGACACAAAGTTTTTTTTATTACAATCAGCAAAATGTGAGAACAACAATGGACGAAGAACTCAACGGGTTCAAATGTAACCAGGGCTTGTTGTTATGACCGGCGATACTAGTGATATTGATACCTGCCACATACTGTACTGCTCTCCTGCATGAGAGACAGAACTATCCTGTGGGACAACGCCTCCGCTGGGTAGTGTGCATTCACACCTTGTTGCAAAAGAAGGATCCACGAGCGGGATTCGAACCCAGCACCCCTGTCTTTCCGGGACAGTGCCCTACCGATTAGGCTACTGGGGATCACACACACACTCATGGGTCCTTCTTGCTACACTGTACAGGACGTTAGCGCCATGCAATGGTCAATAGGTGCGACGCCCTGACTGGCGACCACTGTTGTGACAGACTCTATCGGAGCACCTTTGCCAGTCTAAAACTAACATTGCGGTGGCAGAATCTACGGCAGCACCTTTTCCCAGTCCTAAACTAACACCGTTGCAGCAGATCCTGGGGCAGCACCTTTACCAGTCCAGACCTAGCACTGCTGTGACACAGACTACAGATCCCCTACCACCACCTGTATGGTGTGGTTGAGACTATTGCCATGTACACACAGAACACACCATACCGGCATCCCAACACGTAGCTATGTAGGTGCGTCAGACACGCTACGGTCACTATGGTATGGACGGTACCACTTTTTGCCCCAGGTACCCCGTGAATAAATAAAATACACTAGTTGGGCTCCAAATTTCTAAAATGTTAGACTCAGCTCCCCCCCCCCCCCCACCCGAAGTAAACTGCACTTCAGATGGCTGACTGTACCACACTAAAATACCTTCCGACACCCCTGCTATGGTATTAACGGTATCACTTGTTGCCCCGAGTACCCCCGTGAATCAATAAAATGCACTGATTTGGGCTGAAATTTCAAAAAACATACTAGCACACTTGATGGTCCACTCCCGATACCAGCACTACTCCGGACATTGTCAATCCTTTGCTTAGGCAACAGTATTGTGATGCGAGACTTACCGGTGAGCCATCCAGAGCATCGCCACCCTCCAACACGATGATCTCGTCGTCCTCAGAGGCCGTTCCCGTCCTACCGTCCGTGCCAAGAAGCGACCGGCTGGATCCGGCAAGGGATGCCACCGAAGCCGTCTTGACGGGTACGCTAGCTACCACGGGCGAAGGCTGTGCTCTCGGGTTCTGCACTCGTGTGTCTGCTTCCCGCTGTAGGCCATCGTCCTGCGATTGCTTTGGGGTTGGCGGTACGTACACCGGGAAAGCCGGCGCAGAGTCGTCGAGCATTTGTTGTCGGATTGACGAGGTGAGGGTAGCCGTAGCCTGCGACTCGGTCATCAGCGAGTAGACGCGTGACTTGATGACGCCTTGTCGTCGTGAATGCAACATGTCATGGCACTCGTTGCACACACGCGACGGTTGGCTGCAAGTGCAGGAAGAGTGAGAGAGACATAGACGAGACATAGAGACGATCGATAAAACGTAACCTCGTGAGAAAAAAACCTGACGAGCAAAAATACACCTAGCAAAGAATACAAACAAATGTCAGTCACATACCCTGGATACGTGCATGTTGGCATGACTACTCACCCAGCATAGTAACCATGTGCTGGATGTGCTCATACACTCCTCCCTGCACCCTTGTACCATGTTCTCTCACTCCCTCCTCCTGCCCTACCCCGTAAACATACACACATACATACATACACAACACACAGGCGTAGACACACACAAACACATACAGACACAGACACTGACAGACACAGACGTGCATGTACACACACACATGCATGTGCGCACACACACATGCACGTGCACTCTCTCACACACACACACACACACACACACACACACACACACACACACACACACACACACACACACACATACACACACACACACATGCATGTGCACACACACACACACACATGCATGTGCACACACACATACACACATGCACGTACACCCACACACCCACCCATACACACACACACACACACACACACACACACACACACACACACACACACACACACACACACACACACACACACATGCACGTGCACACACACAGACACAGACACATACACCCACCCACCCACCCACCCACCCACCCACCCACACACACACACACACACACACACACACACACATACACACACACACACACACACACACACACACACACACACACACACACACTCATGGTACCAGGAAGGCAAGAGCAGCATTGAACAGACAGAGAAAGCCTTCCAGAAACGAAAGGTACTTACTCGCTGCTGGGTAGCTGAAATGTTTTGCAGCAGCAGTCGTAACAGAATACACGGCCACAGTGACGGCAATGATGCTAGTATGGGCACAACAACAACACAGATACAGTAAAATCTGTCAAGGCGACCACCTGTCCTAGAAGACCACTGAAACCAGGACTAGGGGATGCTATTTCCAGTCAAACGACCCTGGATAAGGAGACCACCTGGTAACAGAGACCGCATTTTGAAGGTCCCTTGAGAGGTCGTCTTAGACAGGTTTCACTGTACACACACAACCACACAGGAGCATTGCAAGGTCCATGCGCAAGCAGGGTTAAAACAACCATCCCATATTGGTGTATTCTGCACCGGAGAAGCACCCAATACACTTGACAACATTCGTATGCCGTTTGTTTTCCATGAATGTCGGTGAGAAATCATACTCCCTCACACAATTAAGTACATGTTTCCGTGCATGTCACGATAAGTGGAGTTAGCAACACACCAACATACTTGCCATAGGGTTACTTACCCGCCTTGTGAACAGTGAGAATTCCACAGCACACTGCATGCAAGCATCGGCCTGGTTGCACAAACAATACGGAAACAAATCAATTTGTAATTTTAATCCAATTAAGGCTACAGGTCATAGCACCCGGGCTCTTCACTCCTTATTTGGCACTGAAAAGACGCATATATACGTCTTCAGCGCCTGGGCGTCATTTCTAATGACGTATATATACGTTTTCGGCGCTAAATGGGTTAAAGTAAAGGAAACACATAGGAATATTTTTCTGCACATACCCGCTGCATACTCTCCACACTGTAATTTTGTAAATGGCAGCATGTACTCTCGCACAAGCACAATAACGTTATAATACCTGCCCACGTTAGTACATTGTACCCGTTGCACAAATCCCTGAATATCGGCCCGTACCACACCCATACACACAGAGCAGTTGGTGATTTCGTTACAGAATTCATGCACTCCGGCTGCACTCTCACTGAAGTACTCTCGCATGTCCACACACCTCCACACATTAGCATTGGCAAACAAATCCTTGTCCATGCAACAATGTTGCAATATCGGCCCGTAGCACGCACATACACACAGCGCAGTTAGCGAGTTCTTCGCAAAATTCATACACTCTGCCCGCACACTCCCCTGCAGTAAGCACCCCCACCACCACTATACCTGGTCATCTGCAACCCATGTCACGACTGCACTGGTCAAGACTTCATCCTCCAGAGTGGCCGTCTTGTTCACCAGCTCGGCTTTTTGCCTGTTCAGAGCAGCAACACCCATGTTACAGAGTCAACACGTCACACACAACACCATTGCCAACGGTGGAGACGACAACAAGCCTTATAGCAATTCACACAGAGAGAGAGACAGACAGAAAGACAGACAGACAACCAGACAGATAGACAGACAGGCAGACAGATAGACAGACAGGCAAACAACACACACACACAGAGCAGGTGCAGCTTACTGTGTGGCCTGGAGCAAGCGTCGCCGTAGTTCATGTACTTCATCCATCAGGCTTCTCATCTTGTCCTCGGCAAGAGTGCACCGGCCTTTCACCTAGCAACAGCAATCAACACAGTAGAGTGTGTGTGTGTGAGCGTGTGCACATTCCGAAATGAGCATGCATGTGTTTGTGATGGTGTGCATGGATACACGTATACAAATATGCGTGTGTTTGTGTACGTCTGTGTGTGTGTGCACGCGTGCGTGTTTGTTGTTCGTGCACGTATGTGCATGTGTGTGTGTGTGTGAGCTTCCATGCATGCGTGCATGCACACACGTGTATGTGTGTACACGTGTATGTGTGTGCATGCATGACTACAGTACCTCTTCCAGTTCATTGGATAGCTTGACGACAGACACGCGGCCGGTGTCCCGTTCGTGTGTAGCCGTCAGTAGCTGCTCCTCCAGGGCCATCAACTCTTTCTGAGACACAAGCAGGCTGGATGAGATGCGATTCAGCTGTGACATGAACAATAGACACAGGAACAAATTCCGAAGCAAAACGTGCGTCTAGGAATGGCCTTACACAAGCTGCAAGTGTAGCAATGGAACTAGGCTGAAAAACGTTTTTACTCGGGTCTTCATGGTTGCCTCCTGATATGGAGCATTTTTTTGCAAAGGATTTAGCAACACAGCCCGTGTAGCAATTACCCTCCACAGTTACTGTGCGTAGGGGCTAACACCACTGATGCCCCCCCCCCTTCTCCTACCCCCAACACTGCCCAATATGCAGAACAGGGGATAGCAAGCAATCACTGTACGAGACTGTAATGCCAGTTTTCTCATGCAGCCTGATCAAGGGCCAGTATTATGCACAATGTTGACTGTACACCGGTATTGTCCAATGCAGGACGGCCCGGAGCAGTTTTTGATTGGTCCTGCAGTAACAGTGCCTTTCATACCGTATTTACCCGAATATAAGTCGCACCTTTTTACACTAAAATTCAAGGGTAAAAAGGGGGATGCGACTTACAATCGAGCATGACTTACTACGTACTGACGTGAATATATCCAAACTGGCTCAAACCTGAAAATGGAGGTGCGACTTACAATCGAGTGCGACTTACAATCGAGTGCGACTTACAATCGAGTGCGACTTATAATCGAGTGCGACTTATAATCGAGTGCGACTTATAATCGGGGAAATACGGTACTTTGTGTATGACATGGTGGGTACACATGCCCTCCACAGTGGTAAACACACGTTGATGGCCGACAAATTGGTCCGGTGATAACCTGACCAACCGGACCACTTCCGGCAGGCCTGCAACGCGCCCAGCATGATGATACGCACAGGGTGGCATTGTCAACCTGGCACGGTACCTTGTCACTGGTCGTCTGGTATTCGGCCGTCAGCCGTGCGTTCTCGATACGCAGCGCGCTGACGTCGCTGCGCGTCTGCTCTCCGTCCTTGTTGGCGGTGGATACGCGTTCTTTCAGGGCAAACAGTTCACCGTCCTTTGACTCCAGTTGCTGTGTTACAAAGATTAAAAATTCACAATAGCGGCTTGCTTACTGGAGAGGAGAGGTAGAGGCATACTAAATTGGCCCATTCACAGTGATTCCGTATCATCTAGCTCCTGCCTCCATGGTGTGAGGTCATAACAATGCCCAATACTCTGCTGTATGACAAACTTGGTGGGATTATGCGGCACTCGGATATGCAGCGAACCAACTGGCATACTTGAACAAAATCGCACAGAAAGTGGATTTGGACCTCCGATATTTTCGCGATATAGGCCTTAGCTACCTTGACTTATTATCTTTAGGGAATATGATGTTGTTGGAAGCTACACGAGAAAAGGGCCAATGTTCAAATCACAAAGGCATGACATTGGACAAAACTTTGACTCTGAGTAGCTACATCGCTCCAGTCAAACAAATCTCCTCATGCGGCATACAGAGCACATGCACAATATAATGTGAGGAAGAACAAACGCATAGTATCGTGTGGGTCTATGACATCGGCAACTCGACAACCAAATACTGCAGCAGTAATGATTCTCCCCATTTTACCTGATCAGATCCCAGCGTACGCACAAACACCCCCCCCCCCCTCCACACACACACATGCACACACACACATGCACACACACACATGCACACACGTGCACACACGTACACACGTGGACACACACACACACACACACACACACAGAAAACGCACCTCTAACGCCTGCTGCAGCTGCATGGTCTCGGCAGTCATGCGGAAGTTCACCGTCGTCAGCTCGTGCTCCAGCCGTGCCTTCACATCGGCGAGGGTTTCCACGGCCTCTCGCTCCTTTTCCTCCGCTCTAGCTCGTCTAACTGACTCCTCCTGCATATTGGAGTTGAGCAACTGGAGACGGGCAAGGAGGTCGAGACGGATCGGCGTCGATGGTTTAGTTGGCGACTCTGGCCGCGATGATGCAGGTGTCTGTAGGTCAAAGGAAGTAAAGGATGGAGGTACATTTGTAGTCGCACTTGTAAGGAGGCTTCAAACAGAGCCTTCACTGCTATGGTTTTGGAACATTGTCACCATTCATCTCGCCTTATCATATGGAATTTAGCTTCGTAAAATGGCAGTTGACACATGCTGAGCAAGACATGCTCTATCTATACTACCGAAGTAGCTGCAAACAGTGAGAGAGCTGCATGTGAAGGCTTCAAACCATTGTCCTTGGAATGTGTGCTCGCGCGATTGAACACTGTGAAATGCAACCGGTAAAGCACCGGCACGGTATTGGTGTACTGCACATAACTCCCTACAGCATCGAAGGAGCCTCCCTTTGATATGCCCCTCTTCTACCTCGCCCCGCGGAATATTTCCCTGTATTGATCCTCCTCTGTGGGGTATCAATAACATACATCCTGACGTAGACACCTGTCATCTGCTCTCAGCTCTTGTCCACACCTTACCTTGGTGATATTGTCCAGGAAGTCACTGGAGCTCTGCAGTTGTGACTGCAGGCTGTTCACCCGACCCTCCAGATTACGCTGGTTACTGCACCGTGCAGGCAAAGAAAAGTACAGGATGCAACAAAAATCTCACAAAATGCACAATGTACAGTGAAACCTGCGTATGACGGCCGCTCAAGGGACCTCCAAAATGTGGTCTCTGTAACCAGGTGCTCTCCTTATCCAGTTCCATGCCATTTGACTGGAAATAGCATCCCTTGGTCCTCGCTGCAGTGCATGGTCTTCCTGGACAGGCGGTCACCTTAACCGATTGGTCGCCCGGACAGGTTTACTGTATAATCTTCTGGCATCAAACCCTGGCAGATGGCCAAACCGTGTGAACATGATGGCAGCTGCTCAATATGATCAGCCTATACCGTAACAAATATGTACAAGGCACACACAGACAAAGACAGACAGACAGACAGACAGACAGACAGACAGACAGACAGACAGACAGACAGGCTGGCAGACACACAGTTAGGAAGACAGATAGACAGACAGACAAGCAGCCAGACAGACAACCAGACACACACACACACACACACACACACACACACACACACACACACACACAGCCAGCTCACCTCTCCATGTCCTCCTTATAGTGTCCATACTCCACTTCCACAAAGTTCAACTGCTCTTTTATTGCTGCAAGGGACTCTGCCGATACGACGACCTCCTAGCATGGGAAAACCAATTAAGAACACACAGTGTACATGACATGTACAGTCGACTTCACTACTAACGACTGCGGATATGACGACAATTCGCGAATAACGACTGCGGATATAACGACAATTCGCGAATAACGACAGAATTTCCATGCCCAGAGCAAAGTCCCATCCAACTGTAACACATAATAATGAGACTTCTGGTATGACGACACTTCGCGAATAAGGACACTTCGCGATGCCCCGCCGAGTGTCGTTATACGCAACGTTGACTGTACATGTATCATGCATAAGGACCTGTATCCTACCTACCGCTCCCAGGTGTGCGTGTGTGGATTTTGTTATATAAGAAACCTACAGACATGTACTTGAACTTCATTCCTCAGCTCCAAGAACGGCCTCTTTACTGCGGATCAAATCAATTTATCTTACACCAATTTTTCAGGGCTAGTCCACCATCAACGTGAATACAGTACTGCTAAAGAACTGGGGGAGGGGTTAGCCTCCTAGCCTAGACCGTTATTATTTTCATGCTGCACTACAGTCTACGCACAATTGAGTCACTGTGTATACATCGGTATGCTGTAATTGATGAAACCCTAGCCTGACCGTTCTTCGGCGCCCGGCAGTACTGTACATGCATTGGAGTTGAGGAGTGAAGTTGCAGGCATATGCAGGAGGCTATGTTGATTGGTCTCCGAGTCACTGCTAGCTGGATGCACCAGGCTAGATTACAACTAACAGAGGGTACGCGAAAAGGAGATGACAAACCTGGGGAAAATAGAGGACAGATACCCCGGCATTGTGGAAACAATTTTAGCTCAAGTTACAATGAACAAGGGATGGAGACCAGTTAGAAAGGGGTTCGCTTCACACAGAAGATAGCATGAAGGA
Organism: Sycon ciliatum; assembly: GCF_964019385.1. Lineage (NCBI taxonomy): Eukaryota > Metazoa > Porifera > Calcarea > Leucosolenida > Sycettidae > Sycon > Sycon ciliatum. The sequence goes on from NC_088648.1 coordinate 17,417,430, forward strand.
AGGGTTCCTTGGCGTTTTCTGTACAAAGCACACTCGCTGGGGGAAACATGATATGTTACCGTGGGAACTACATACGTGCTGTAGAGTGGCGTATTCCTTCTTCAGATCATCACATTCCTGTTCCTGATTCTTACTGGCCTGCTCCAAGTCATGAATATAGTCAGACATCAAGTCAGATGGAATGGCAAAGAGGTAGATAGATAGAGAGAGAGAGAGATAGAGAGAGAGAGGGGTGGGGGGGGGGGGTGGGGGAGAGACACACACATACAGGTTCACATAATTTGCATGCAAGTCATGTGCACACTCAAACTCCCCCCCCCCCCCCCCACACACACCATATCAACACCAACATACTCGCATGCACCATGCCCACACCATGCACACACACGCCCGCCTGCACACATGCTTACGCACACAAAACCCATGCACAACTAGTATGCTATAAAGCAGCATGCATGCATGCATAAGCAACCGTCTGATCAACCCACTAGCACACCAAGTTAAGATAACGTTTGCATGGTGGATCTTCTGTTACTAGTGAGCTTGGCTTGTAGCGAGGAAAACAAACTGACTCCATGCTCTACTCTGCAGCATGAATGCATGGCTAGTGGTGACATTCTAGTTATACAATACCATGTGAAGTTCATCCACCGTCTGTAGAGGGCTCAATTTGCCGAAAGCGAAGAGCGGACTACACAGAATCGATCATCAGACAAACATTTTCATTTTCGTCTGATGATCAATTTAGTTCGTGAAACTCAGAGATGCGAAAAAGCCACTGCTCGTTCTTCTGTCGTCGTGTAATTATGTCTGACGATTTTCATTTTCAGAGTTTTTATTTTTTATTTTTTACTATTGAACACTCACTGCATGATGAACTAAAATGAGGGGAAGAACTCGACACAAGGGTACATATCCAGCAGAGTATAAAGGTCTTGTTGTCTGGCTATCTGGTGGCGGCGTTCCTACGGATGCGGAAAACTTGGCCTCTAGCCGAGTCTGACGCGAACCGTGAACTATTTTTTATTTTTTTTTATCTGGCGTACCTGTTTGGCACTATCCCGTGCCTTTTCGGCCTGCTTGAGTTTGGTTTGTAGCACTTCGATCTCTGCTATGGACTTGCTCTGGCCGAACGACACACCACTCTGCCGCATTGTATTCAGTTCACCCCTGTCAGGCAGCTCAAACAGAATATGTATCCACACACACACACACACGTACACACACAAGACATGCACACACACACACACACACACACGCGCACGCGCGCACACACGCACACACACACGTACGGACACAGGCGTGAGCAGACATGCGAAGAACAACTCAAATTTCCCGCTGGCGCACAGCAACACCTAGTTGATGAGCTAGTAACGTCAGCTATGAATGATCACAATTGCTACATATAGTCGTGGCCGGAAGAACTCCAACCCATGAGTAGAAAGCACCGCCAAGGCTTGTGTGGCCCCAGCAGCCCTCGCATGAGTTTTCGGACTGTGCCTGATGTCATTGAAGTAGATCCGTGGCACTACTTTCTCCTCGAGGGTCGGAATTCTATGGGCATGACTGTACCAAGGCAACTCTGAGCATATATGTACAGTCGACATCACTCATAACAAATTCGCATATAGGAAATTTGGTGATATAACAAACCGTTGTCCATGTCCCAATTCGAACCCACAGTGTAATTGCATTTCTGTTACAACAAACTTTGCCTGTAAAGAACTAATTCTCCTGCACAATGGTGTGCGTTATATCAAGTCGATTGTATGCTTACCGCAGTGCCAGCTCTGTTGTGTTCTTCTCTTCCAGTTGCTCGGTCAGCTTGTCACAGCGCAGCTCTACCTCCTTCAGCCTGTCTTGGTGTTCGGTGTACCAGTTCTCCCGCGTCAGCAGCACCAGCGCCGCCAGTTCCTTCAGACGCTGTCCGCTGTCTTCTGGTAGCGTGATATCTGAGCATTGAAAGAATATTATCCCATGGTGGGACGATTTCAGCCAATCAGCATGATATCTGAGTATTAAAATAATAGTATGAAGAACGGGATTTTAACGTTCCATGTGAAACTTCAGACTCAGCTCTTTGCATCTGTAGAAAAGCGATGGGAGGTAAGTACTGTCTTGTTCGATGAAATCCAAAAGCGTGAATCAAGCTTGCGCCCTGCACCAGTTCGCATCCCAGTGTTCGCAGGTCAAGCACTGCACAGCGCCCGGCATGGCATTCACTCGCAGCAGCAATGCACTGTTGAACAGGGTACATAACCATACCCAAGTGGTTGTGTGGGGTGTTCGCGGTACAACCTTTTTTGGAGCGTAATGGCCATAACCACTGCATTGCATTTTGCGAAGTGACCTCCATATGCAAGGCAGTGCAGAAGATCGGTCAATGTTCATATATTTCGCATGGTGCAACCCGCTTTTGGAGAGACGGCTCCAAAGCATCCTAATAAACGTAAAACAGAGTCCAGAACTCACTGGAAAAAAAAATAAGCAATTGGGTACTGTTTCACTGTGTCTAGCCAGAGGAGCTACCATAGGTTGTGCCATCACAGCATCAGTTGAGATGTTTTGGCAAATCTGCTGTGCAGCGCTCGCTAGCGATTCACTAGCGACTCACTGACATGACACGGCGACCACGAGCGGTTTCGCTGTATACCTAGCACCCATAAGCGATTCCAGAAATCTGCTAACTCATCATTATGCTGTCTTTCACACACTGTAAATCATTTATAATTATGTCGTAGTCGTTTCAATTTCGTAAATCTCGTTATGCTCCCGCCACTTTGACTTACAAGACTAAAACGCTTACTTAAAATTCGTCACACTCACTGTACTGTACTGTATGCATGTATGTAGCGGCCCCGCGGCCCGATCGATGGTAATTACGAAAGTTTGATGGCTACAAAGTGTTCTCTTTCTCAGTTAAGGAGTATTATTAGCTTACGAAATATAATTGATTTACCGTAACCTCCATACTTACCGAGATCTTCTCCGATCTTGCGCGACATCATGCGGTGCAGCACGGTATGCAACGCCGACCAGCATGATCTATTCATCGCCTGTATGCCTTCTCCCGCCCACTGCATCATGGCGTGCGTGTCGTCGGAGGCCGTAGTCTCATCCACGGCTAGCTCTCCGACAGCAGCCTGACCAAGCTCCGCTGTGTCGCCGGAGTGATTGCCGTGACCCGGATTGATAGCGATCGGAACGTTGGTTGACATTCCGAACGTACGTCTGCATGGTGACATGACAGCAGAAGAGAGAACTATTCACTTCAGTACCATCCGGCTAACTTCACTTAATTTTTATTTTATTTATTTTTATTTTTTACCATCGGTCACCGAAGAACTGGAGGGTCAGCCTCCTAGCCTAGACCGTTCCTATTTTCATGTATTACAGTCTATGCACAGTTGAGTCACCGTGTATACATTGGTATGCTGTGCTTGGTGAAATTCTAGCCTGGTCGTTCCTCAGCACTCCCCTGTACTGTACACCTCCAATCCGTAGCGCACAAACAGTCCTCGGTTGCACCACCCCCCGCGTACAAGCATTGTTTCCAAATTTTCAACCACGAGGGCACCATCAGGGTGCATGTGTTAAGGGTTGGCAGTTTAGTGAAAAGGTGACAAGGCTACAATGGAGCACAACGTTCTCGGAAGAGAGAAGTATAATATGAGGATAGATGCCAGAAAGAGGGAAACGAAATATAGTTGTCTGTATGTGCAGCATGTTTTTATGCACGTGTTTGTTTGTGTTGCGCCTTGATCCAAGAGGGTGGTGGCGTTCCTGCGGATGCGGAAAACTGGGCCTTTGGCCGAGTCTCACGCGAACCGTGAAATTTTTTTTGTTTTTTGTTTTGTTTGTGTTGATGTGTGTGCGCGCGTGTGTGTGTG
>NC_088648.1:17423819-17431319 GCF_964019385.1 Sycon ciliatum
TCAGCCCCCTCAAGTATCTTTTACTTGTGGGGTTAGGGTGGCTCCTCTGAAAATTGTCAAAATTTAGAGCTCAAATCAGCGTATTTTTTATTGAGTCACAGGCTATAAAAGGGCAAAGAGTGGTGCAGTCAAAACCCTAGTGACCGTAGCGTGTCCCACGTCCCTGCACTACTGTTCAAGGAAACTCGATAGTGTGGGTTAAGTACGTACCAGGAGCTTTGCAGCTCCAGACCTATGTGTCGGAACACTGGTATGTCAACTACAAAGTAATGCAGAGTCGGATTTCATTGTGCGGCACTGCACAGTGATGTCAAGTTGGCTTCCGCCATTGGACGTTGAGATAAAATTAATAAAGATAAAAATAAGTAAAATCCAATACCGTGAACAAGGCAGGGCTGTGTTCCGAAATGTAAATGCCAGTGTCTGCTGTGCTAGTAGTGCATTGCAATGCAGTTGATAATAATTAATGTGAGGTTGGATTTCATTTGCCATGCACTATTGTAGCGTAGCACTGAGCCGACAAGCCCATGCACATATTCTTCATGTGACTTTGTTCGTGCAGAAAGTGTGCATGATATGTGGACAATGGAACCAACATGGCCGACAACATTGACGCACGCACGGACTGGACTTGGAACAAATTAACGCGGCTGATATCGCGTGAGCCATTGATTCTGGAACCGATCGTGTCACACATCGTGCGAGCCGTGGACGCAAGGATGGACTGGAGTTGAAACCCCAACATGACTATTCCTACTGTCATGTGGCACACGGCAATTCCCACGCGCTCTATAACCGGTGCTTTACTACGGTGCTGCTCAACGACATCCCGGTTGCGTGAGTCAAGTCGATGCCTTGCACCATTTCGCAGGCCTGCGTTCTCAGGTCCAGGGCTGTGCAACGCTCAGTGCGCAAAGTCAACTTCGCTAATAACGACTGAGAATAAAACGACAATTCGCGAACAACGACAGAATGTCCATGCGCAGAGAAAAGTACCATCCAACTGTAATACCTATAATGAGACTTTAGGTTTAAGGACACTTCGCGGACGAGGACACTTTTCTGATGCCCTGCCGAGTGTCGTTATACGCAAAGTTGAGTGTACTTGAGTGACTCACTGGATTTCACTGAGCAACACTCTACCTCTGCCTTTACATTTGAGGCGACTCGAAACCATGTCGATTCTCAACGACCATTTCACGGATAGTATGCCCATGTTTCGAGTATGCCTCGAACAGTACCCAAGTGACACAGAGCACACGCGTGCCTGACCTTTGATTCCATGCCGGAGCACCTTCTCCAGCGTGGTGCAAAACCTCTGCAGTGCAACGTCGTCGTCGGTGACCACAGCGGCATCCGACTCGGTCGTCCTGGCCTTGCTGCTTGTAGACTCGGCCGGTTTCAGAGCGGCGAAATGCTCGCCAATCTCCTTCACTTGGCCTAAAAGCAGCAGAGAGCATTCCAGAGTTAACTTTTTTTAATGCAATCACATGACTTCTGCTCTTAGTGTTATCTATCAACAAAAATCATGCATGAACCGTACTAGGCATTACCCGCCACCCCCAACCAACCAACACACACACACATAAGCACTCACCCTCCCCCCTCCCCCCCCCCCCCCCCACACACACACAAGCACTCCCCCCCCCCTCCCCACACACACATACACACACACACACAACACAGGGCAGTCAAACCAGTTGTATTAAGACTTCTTTGCATTATAGCATTCTATCCAGGGGCGTCCCAGCTCATTTCAAACACTGTAGTGTCTTGTACAAAAGCCTGTCTCGTATAGAAGCCTGATTTTGAATAGAAGCCTGATTTTGAAGATACACTGTCAGCACATATGACTGGTTTTAGTATTGACATACCGTATTATCTCTAATATAAGCACGGTCCTTTTATTTTTTCAATGCACCTCCGCCCCGTGCTATTAATGGAGACGTTCCTTTATTGGAGACTGTTCCATTATTATTTCAACCTCATTTCAGAGGCATGTTGCCATGCCAAATTCATGTCACACACACACACATTTCAGGGTTTTTTTGCCGGTACAGATAATGAATTTACACAGTGTGCTTATAATGGAGACTGAGCACTTTATTTTTTGAATGCCACCCCAAGGTGTTCTATTATTGGAGACGTGCTATTATTGGAGACTGTGCTTATGATTAGAGATAATCCGGTACATAGAGATACGTGCTTCGAACAGAAGCCGGACTTGAATAGAAGTCTAGCGGTGACATCAGCTTCTACAGGAATACGCCTGGGTTTTATACACGACATTACGCTACATTCAGCGTCCCCTTCATTTTACTTTCTTATTACGGCACATGTAAGAATTTTATTTCAATGTTGAACACCTTTTTCGAAAGAAGAGGTGTCAGCACCAACGCAATCCACACAGTCAAGTAAGCCAATTTTGTAACCGAACGTTTTCGTTCCCTTATCATCATGGGTAAGTTCAGGGAATAATGGAAAAATGTCAAAATACAGCAACTTATAGAGCTACAGCTAAAGCAAAGGGAACGAAAACGTTCGGTTACTAAATTGGCTTACTTAACTGTGTGAATTGCGTCGGTGCTGACACCTTTTCTTTCGAAATTGGATACGCCTCCAATTTTTTCCTTACATTTTTGAACACATTTGCTCCAGATTCCCAGTACGGGCAGTCTTAGATGAGCGTGTAATGCAGCATTGATGTAACGTCACATGACTGTATTCTCTCTAGCTTCACTACACCGAAGTTACATGCAGCACACTCCTGGGGGTTCTGCCAAAAATCGGACACTTCCTCCGCTACCCAGGTCGGGTCAGATTTCGGACGGAGGTTGAAGTTTCGCACCGTGTCGCAACCTGGAAATATGTCCGTGCACATGCTGTGCAGACAGTGATCCATCGAGAGTACAGACTCGCCAATGCCGCATTGCTTTGGGATTCGACAACACTGGTGCCCAGGAAGGAAGTTATGCATGATCGTTCTTTCGTGCAGATCACGTGTCCGTGTACTGCGTTATGAACTGACACACTGTCACTCAGGGCTGTAGCCAGCTTTTGAGATGGAACAGTGGAGGCTGGCCAAATTTCTGCACGCATGCAAATGTCCAGGTCTGAATTGCTGCACATATGGTGTACAGGAAGGATTTGATAGCTTCGCAGATTCAAGGTGTACACTTCCGTGTGTAAGTTATCCCTGCATGCAGAGGAGAAAATATTATGTGGCGATGCAATATGTGATCGAGGTCAACCCTTCATTCGAGGAAATCCTTTGATTTGATAGATTTGGTTAGTCACTTGATGTGTGTGTGTGTGTGTGTGTGTGTGTGTGTGTGTGTGTGTGTGTGTGTGTGTGTGTGTGTGTGTGTATGTGTGTGTCCACCCGTAGCTTGGGGAGTTGGCGGTGGCCACTCAGCCATTGGGCGGTTCAATAGCCAATTGAGTCGTCTTTGCAAGATTTCTTTTAAAACTCTCTCTCTCCTACGGGAAGACCCACACAGCCAGTTTCCATGATGGCAGTGAGCAAACACAGTACAGTGTGTGGTGTATGTGTGTGTGTGTGGGGGGGGGGGGGGTCTGTGGGTGCGTGTGGTGGAATAAACTTCTTTACATGCCTTCGCACATCCTAGTTCATCAATCTGGAGCATGGTGTTGCTTCCAGCTGCAAAGTTGAGCACATGGACCTTGCAGCGCCTTCCGACCATGCGCTCGGGTCCAGAGGACACTCGACACGAACAAGCAGCCCACATTGACAGGCCGGCAGGCTGCGACTAGCGCCTATCTTCCACGACGTTCCTATGGGAGAGCTGGTCGAAGAAATTCAAATGAATTGAGGTTACGACCATATGGCTCACGAGGACTTCCCTCGACCACGGAACCCTGAATATCTCATCCAGCCAAACACAGAGCTATCATCGAACGAGATACCGTCGATCAGCTATTTTCCATTGAATCATGGTATCGCTTTCCAAATAGGAGCACGCGTGGGTTTATCGTATAAATTTAAAATTTAAAATTTTACAATACATTAACTGGTTTTGAGGGAAAGAGACAAACGGGAAAAGTCTGAAGAAAAAATTGACTGTCACCACCAGGACTCGAACCAGGGACCCTCGCTTGTAGCCAGCGATGCTCCAACCACTGAGCTATGGTGTAGTCGTCATCCAAGGAGAGACCGTTCAACGTTTTCTTCAGACTTCGTAACTCACACTTCCTGTGAATCCACACAGGCGGGTGGGACGCAGCCCTCACTGTACCCACACACTTCACGTACAAACTAGCACGCGGGGAGTACAATACAGTAATTATATTTTGAATGCAGGGAATTGTCAATTCTACCATACCAGTCAAATCATCCAGTAGCTTCTCGCAGTGAACGACGTCCATCTTGCTCCAGTGTTGGTAGTTCGCCCACTCAGCGCACGACTGCACAGAACTAACGAGCTGCGGAGCCTTGGAATAATTGTTAGCGCTACTGGAGGCCACCGTCGACGGTCGTGCGGCTAAGGACTTTTCTGCTTCAAAGCAGCTGTGAGCCGTGACTGCACCCCGCCATTATTGGCAATGCCATTCTGTCCGTTCTCGGGCTGGGCGAACTTTACAAGCCGTGACCAAACGACCAACAGCCGGCCAGTAGATCTACTGCAGTAGAACGTTACGGGAAGTGACTTACGAAAATTGCTCGAGGGACGACTAACGCCTAGTGGTGGGATTCATTTGAGTCTTCTCAACTATACTTCAGCGCCAAGGGGGCGGCAAAGACGACGTTTTCACAAAATCCGTGTCGGCTTCCACCGACCCTACTGCCTACCCCAAACCCCAAAGCTCACACTCGACTCCTCGGTCGGAGTCCTCGCCCTCGGCTCAAACTAGCGTCTACTCACATGATCCGGACCACGTGGCCGTGGTGGTTTTGGCCGCGGATGAGTGTGCAATCTTTTGTCATTTTTTTGTCCGCCCTTTCTACAAAAAAACTATTATTATTTTTTTGTTCGTAATGCCATGTGCAAGTACCATTATTTGTAGAAAGGCCATTTGTCAATGAGTGTGAAAAATCTTGGTTTGTGGGTGCGGCTTATACTCCGAATACCAACTTAAGTCTTTTAGTCAATATTTTGCCTCAAAAAGGGGGTGCGGCTTATACCCCGGAAAATACGGTATATGTAGCTAGCTCTGTTTGGCGTCCTCGAGGCAGCACCCGGGGCGCAACATTTGCGAGCATCACGACTGACTCTGTACTCTGTAGCTGTGCGAGCATCATGACTGTGCGAGCATCATGTCATGAGTGACTCATGACTGTGCGTCATTATGAACGGAGTTCTTGCATACATTATTATGCTGTGATTATGCCAATGATGGTGCTATACTATGCTGCGGTCCAATCTAATGGTATGGTGAACTCAGTACAAACAGCCCTTGGCGGATTATGTTCGGTATATTGCTGAATTTTGCTTTCCATTATGCCCAAATTATGCCAGTGATTATGCTACATTATGCTGGAATTATGCCAATGATGTGCTATACTGCACCCTTGCACTTTGCAACGTTACGACTATGACAGCATAGCTTATAACGTAAGAGGTCACAGTCATTCACCAGATTGTTTCCTGTAACATGCCTAAATATGCCTGGAGCATCAATCTTCAGCCAGCATCGTACGGTTATGCCGACCGTCTGGTCTCAGAAGTCCTTTTATGCCAGGGCATAATTTTTACACAAAATCCGCAGATAATGCCAGAAATGATGGCAGCAAAATCCGCCAAGGGCTAGACTGGACTGACTGTAAGAAGTGAATAGTGAGTAAGTGTGGTCATGTAATTAACTACTAAGAATCTACCAGGGAGTCGTATACTAGTAAACCAAAAAGGTTTATACAGTCAACTTGGCTAATAACGACTGCGGATATAACGACAATTCGCGAATAACGACAGAATTTTCGTGCCCAGAGCAAAGTCTCATCCGACTGTAATACATAATTATAATGAGACTTCGGGTGTAACGACACTTCGTGAATAAGGACACTTTTCTGATGCCCCGCCGGGTGTCGTTATAACATAAGCGAAGTTGCCTGTACAACTCCCTGGTGATTACTGACTGTAACAATGTCCGTGGTTGCATGCAGACGTGTCTCCGCTTATAACTCTGTACATGTACATGTACATGTAGTAGATTTACAGACGTCACTACATTGGGCTGCATTGGGTTGCTAGATCGGATTTCAGGGAGCAAATACTGTGTCACTGTCTGTATATGTACCCACTAAGTAACAGTTACGTGCGATCTTCACTTCAGAGCCACTGTTCTTATAGTTGTTTGTACCACAGAAAGATCTTGGCTGAATGCTAGTAGCCATAGAACTCAGGGTCACAACGACAATACACCCTTGTCTCAATGGAAACTTGTGTCACAACAGCGCGGGTGGAAAACCAAGGAGAAGCTTGTTTTTTTAACTTTTTTCCATATCGACTATGGCTGCGGATCAGCACCGCTGAATGCAGGTACATGTACATGTACATGTATAATATGTACATAATATTACTTATACACTATGAAGAGAGTTGCTAAAAAATGTCTAATGCGAAAATAACAATGCAGAAGGCTACAGGTCACAAAAACACTGCAAGAACAGGTACATGTACATGCAGCTGTTCTTGCACATAATTGCCACTAAGTATTAAAGGGAACAATTTGAATTCCTACACGTATCCAGAAGTGTCAGTAGACAAGCTCTCACGCGACGCGAACCGTAAAAAAAGTGAATTAGAAGTCCTTATAAAACACATGCCGTAGCGCAGGCACTTGCAAGTACATGTACATTGTATACCTTATGGCTTCCAACCGGGACGGTAGACTGTGGTAGACTGGTAGACTATGCTGAAAAGATTCTCTGGCTTGTTGAACAGCCTTGAAGACGCCTACGGTCCCGGAACGGAAAATAATCGGGGTAGCAAGTAGGTTTGGAAGAGGCCTAAGGAGGAGGAGAACCAATACGATTCCGGGCGGACGGGGCCGCACCGGGGGCTTGCGTCGGCCGCATGAGCTCGCAAGCTGAGACTGGCTCTTCAGCTTATTGTGGCGTCCATACGACAGTACACACTTAGCGAACTCAGCGGCTGGGTAGGGACGGAAAAATGCAGAAGCAAAGAATTCAAACGTTTCGGTTATACACAGAGATTAACGGAGAAGAGTCTCAGAAAGAGTCTCTCAAATTTACAAAGAGGGGTTTCAGAGAAAGGCGTTTTACGTTTTAGCAATGCGAGAACAAAATAATGATGCCACCATGATACCATGGTCATGACTCCAATCATGACTTTGTAGCTTTGTTTGGGCACATGATTATAATAATTGTTTATTCGCCTGTAAATCACCATTCGATGTACATGTAGGTTCACTGATGACCATCGGAAGAAAACACGTTTATGAATCACAGTTTGCATGCAAGAATGGACTCGGATGGAGAGCCAAGGATAAATATTCCACGTTGGTGGACAGTTAGTCATA
>NC_088648.1:17436319-17481319 GCF_964019385.1 Sycon ciliatum
AGCATGCGGGGTTGACGGAGGAGAATTTTAAGGATTTTCTTGTGATGTATTTCAAGCTTTGCAGCAGCGGAAGAGGATAACCCAACCCAAGACGTATCTGCATAATGAAATATTGGGCGAAGGTAGGCGAAATAAAAAAGAAGCTTGCAAGAAAGTGGGAGGTAGGAGCAGTGGGGGGAGAGAATTCCTAAGGATTTACTTGATTTTTTACAGATATATTCGATGTGAGGTACCCAAGAGAGTGCAGAGTCAATCACAATGCCAAGGTGTTTGTGAGAAGACACTATGTCAATTGGATTTGGAAAGTTGGCATGGATGAGGGTTGTGAACTCCGGCTGGGGCGGGAAGAGCATGATCTTTGTTTTTGATAGATTTGGGGACAACCTCCAGGACGACATCCAGGAAAGAACTTCCTGAATGCCAGCACGCAAGTTGTTTTTCAGGCCAGTGAGGGAAGCTGATGAGGTGAGAAGGGTCGTGTCGTCAGCAAACAGAGACGTTCCAGGGAAGACTGCAGGTAAGTCGTTTACGTAAATTATAAATAGTAGGGGACCAAGAATTGATCCTTGAGGAACGCCCGACAATACTGGCTCTGCAGCCGAGGATGTGCCAAGCACAGTTACGTACTGATAACGCCCAGAGAGATAAGATTTCAGCCAGGAGAGTGGCTGTTTGCGTACCCTGAATGCATGCTCGAGCTTTGCCAAAAGTCCTCGATGCCAGACGGTATCAAAAGCCTTGGCCAAGTATAATTGGGTTGAAATTGTTCAAGTAAAGTGTCATGTTTGGTGCGGCCAAGCTTGGCCGTTAATGTTCTAGGTGTAATGTACTGCTGTTATTTGTTATCACTTTGTCCTTCCTTCTTTCTTTCTCTTCTTTGTTCACTTTTCAGTTGCAAGTTTAGTGTTAGTACACACATTCGTTATTGCTCTCGCTTTCATTGTTAAAATTCACACTTGTAAATTTCACTGCTGTTGTTCTTAGTGTTATTTCTCTAACTTAGATTTTCTATAATAGTTCAATTTTGTTTTCAGTGTCCTTTAGTACAACGAAGATTCCTGATGAGTGTTGTACGAAAACTTGTTTGAATCCCTTTCTTTCTCTACACAATTTCTTCACATTATTCATCGTTTTATTGCACATTGTCTCCACAGTTTTACAATACATGAATACAGTGTACACAAATGTCGATCCAGCTTGTATTACTGATTGCGGTTATCAAATTGTTGTCTCCTCGCCGTTTGTTCAAATATTAACATTAACATTAACATTAACACCAACATTAACAACGTCATCTGTTAGTCACAAGTGTCATATCCAAACACTGATAATAATTTCCTACCTTACGAGAACTTTAGTTGCAACAGCCAAGGATTAACTTGTACATGTACAATCGCCATGTACATGTATGTGAGCTGATGGGCCTGGGCCGGGCCGTTGTACCGGTAGGACGGTAGGTAGTAGTTTGTACCATGCGGCAACGTCTGACTGTCGTGTACGAGCCTTCCCTATCAAAATAATATATTCCACTACTACTACTACTACTACTGGGTACTGGGACTTGGTGGCAAGAGTATGTACATGAAAACTGCTTCACGTACTCTTGTTGGTAGTACTAATATGAATGTACCGAGAGGGCCAGCCTCTACCCACACACGAGGCGGGAGAGGCGTGCTTCCTCATCCGTTCAAAAGGTGCTATGGGCGTCCGCCTTAGAAAATATCGCACTGCCGCCACATGCACGCCCAGAACAACTAACTTGTGCAAGGCCACCGCAGTTGTAGTAGTATTTATACTAGGAGTCGGGATCATGCAGCTGATTGGTGGCCTGATGCTCTCTACTACCGTGCACTACCGTGTACTGTACTTCGGTTATACAACTAATAGTAATCATGGTAATACTTCTGGTGTAGTTGTAGTGCACGCTGCCGTGACGCCGGTCGCCGGCCGGTCAAAGCGGTATGCTCCCGGGATATCCCCTTGCTTGGCCTTGTCATGCGACAAACCCGTGACATGTGTTTCTTGCGAGGACTTGCAGTTTTGGGAGATCTCCCCGAATGACTAATACACTGGACTTATTTTTACTTTGACGTGTTTTCCCCGAACGACGAGTTGCGTGACCGGTACTAGTGTTCTACTAGTATCTAGTGGAACTAACTATTAGTATTACTTACATGTATGGGTGATGTGTACAGCACAAGTCGAAACTGGCGACTTTTTTTTACAAGTAAGATGTTCACACACAAGCGGAAAAACCGTCAGAGATCAAATTCCATTACACAGTGTTGAACCGTTCAAGCAAGTAAGATGTTCGAAAGTCAAGAGTTGTCATGTACATGTATATGTACATGATTGTGACGCTGTGCGGCGTGCCACTCCGCAGGCTTTTCCAGGGTCTCTCCACTGATGATGTTATCAGGTACTAACCTAACGCAAGTCTAGCGTAATCCACGTCCAAAGTAACAGTTGCGATCATAGGTGCCCCCCCCCCTTCCTAGAATTCTGCTGCATTTCTGTATCCACATACATGTACTTGAAAATACCGCCATTCCGACAACAGGCTCTCAGCTGCACCAAAAAGATAACTTTGCCAATATTGCAAAGTGCAAGAAATACGCTGCAATGGAGTTTGGGAATTCTGAAGAAACACGTACATGTTGTACACTGTACATAGACCACACTATAAAGCAATTCAACGTCCACCAAACGCGCTCTCGGGCCGACCTCGCACAACATGACTCCAGCAACATGACTCCACGCACATGTACATGTACATGTATAGAGAAAAAATACAAAATTTGTCAGTTACAGTACTTGGAGTCATATTGCTGGTGTGTGAGGTTGGTCAGAGAGCACGTTTCGTGGACGTTGAATTACTTTATTGATAAACAGGCCGAAAGCTGCTGGTTACCCTTTGAGAACATGACATTTCACTCCTTAATTCACTCCAAAACAGTCTCTTCACTGTATTACACTGTTCATGGGCCAGGTCCGACAATTTCATGTAGTTCATGTACAGTATACAAACAATGTGTATACAGTACAGTATATTATAATACATGTTCAATGTACATGTACATGTACATGTACATGTACATAGCAGACTCAGCGGAGGACGTTCATGTTGGTTTTAATTCTGAGTTTCATGCCGTTAGGCAATCATCAGACAACTGATACTCGGGTCTACCTAACACTATGCTTATAAACACATAGGGCCACAAGCATAAACAAATTTAGCGCTAAATCTGGGGTAAGGTATGGGGAGAAAAGCTGGCGCGGGCCACGGCGCGACAGTAGAAGTGCCAGGAGGGTGGCGGGCAACAGGCAGGTATGTGAGCATGAAAGCGCGGAAAGAGGCGATGGGGAAGCAGTGTACAGCAGGTGGGAGGAGGTGCCAGGAGGATGGCGGGCAATGGGCCAGTGAGATCGCTAGGGGGGGGGGGGAGGGGGGGGGGGGTACATGTAAATACTACAATTATGACTGTAGTACAGTGTACAGGTGCACAATCATGTACATCGTAGTATAATCCAGGATCGTTCGAAAGCTACATGTACATTTCACGTTCTACTGATCTGATGACGATCCGGGTTGCCGGCTACTGTACCAGGGACAAACCCCGAATTGACATGTGGCGCGCAAGGAGCGTGTTTCCAGTACGAGAAGCATGGGGCGTGCGGCGCGTCACCTGTGCTCTTCTACTACTGTCTATCTTGGAAGCAGTGGCGATGGCGTGACTGATGCCTGTCCCGCCATTATCAGCATCCACAGCAGGCGGCCCTGTTTGATTCATCCAAACATGTTGACAATCCTGGCCAGCACGGCTACGCGCCAGTGCTTGGTAGAAAGAGCTGTCAAAATGTCATGCAGCTGGAACATTGCCAGGGGCCCACGGCCCGTCACCAACTAGTTTCCAGAGGCATTACGTGTTCCTTTCCTGTAGCGGACAAACCAGTACCGTTAGTTACTTTGACTTTCTACTCACGTACCCTGTCAGGTAATGTCTGCCTGGTTCTTCGAGGGAAATCCTCTTCCATGGTTGTTTGTTTTCTAGCCTCCATTTTCTAGTCCCTGGATATCTAGGTGACAAGACTGGTCACGTAGACCAAAGACGTCCATCGTAAACTAACAAGCATGCACAAACTTAGACTGCCGTGAAAAATCCTTGCTGCCAGCAGCCAAGGCCCAAGACTCCAGACTCGTGCGCCACGAGTCTCGCCGCTGGGCAATGCCATAAACCCGCCAGGCAACACAGCAAATGTACAATCATGTACAGTCACGTACAGTCACGTACAGTCATGTACAGTCACGTACATGTACCTGTACATGGAGCAAGAGTCGGTGTAGCCAAGGATATCGAGTTCAATTTTTAAGGCAGTTTGGGGTTCTGACTTCATCAGGTACTCTGTAGTCTGTACAAGCAGAAATATTCGTCTGGAATTTAATTTCGTCTTTTTCGTCCAAGGAGTTTTTGGACTCAATTAAATGCCGGACTAATATCGAGTTGTCCAGCTTTTCAATACTCTCTTCTTATGATCCATGGACGAAATTTACAACCGGACGAACTCCCTTTCTTTGGAGTTGGACGAAATTAGTGACCGACGAAGTTTTCTGCTTATACAGTGTCTGCCCTACATCCTGCTGTGCGAGATGCAGAGCGTGTGCTACGCGTTATGCATGTACATGTACATGTTTACTTGTCTTGTATTACGTGAATAGTATACATGTACATGTACATGCTTGTATTACGTGAATACATGACGTATACATGTACAAGTACATGCACCTGGTTAATTCAAACAGTCTGGAAGGCCCCATCACGGTCCACATCGCTGCATGTACAGAGCTAGGCCCACTGCACGCCATTTGACACCATAGTGGGAGAGTTGAGACTGGGCAATTATGTACAGTACGGTCGTACATCATGTGCCTGACTACATTATAGTACATATCGGAATATTGCTCAATGTGAAAACATTTACACATTACACATTGGCCACCAGAAGAAATCGATGCTTTACACGACAGAAAAAACGTGAAAAAAAACAAACAAAGTAGCAGCGTACTACGACAAAGAAACATGTGGATTGAGGTATACAAATGGATCAGTCGCCAGATGGAGACAAAGTCCAGCTACCATAAAACAACAAGAGCACATAACCCTGTGCTTGTGTTATCAGGCAGAGAGATCAGCTGACGAAAAGCAATGAGCATTATTGGGGAGTTCATGATGAAAGCGGCGACTCTTTGCTCTTGGCCGCACGCCATGGGCAACACCACCACCACTACTGCGAGCAGCGTGTGTGTATGCGCGTAGGTGTCGACCAAGATGAAGCCATCCCACCACTGCACGGTGGTCGCCAGCCGGGACGGTAGGCTGTGAGCATGTATTGTTGACACCGCTCATTGCTACAGGTATCCGGCCTTTTGCCAGTGATCTCTTCAGGCCTGCTGGTAAGCCAGAACGACGACTGATCCCGGAGCGGAAGAAAAATGCGGATAGAAAAGAAGACTGGGGAAGAAGACTAACGAAGAGAACCAATACGATTCCGGGCGGACGGGGCCGCACCGGGAGCTTGCGTCGTCGGTCGCATGGGCACGCAAGCCCAGCTGCCTACGCTAGCTTACTGTAGCGTCCATACGACAGTACACACGAACTAGCGATCCAACTCTGCGACTGGACAGGAACCAAACAGTAACAAGAAAAAGGACACAGTTGTTACGCTGAGTATTAGCAGGACATCTGACTAAACAAAGCTCAAGTCTAGAGCATGATGGCTGTAAAAATATTCCGCCACATGTAGGCACACATGCATTCATTTGGTTTGTGGAAATATTTTAAAATTTTACCAGCGCTGGACTGCGCACATTGGCCCATGCACATGTATGACTATGAAGCGCTCTGTCCAACAGTACTGGTCAACGTGCGGTTTGCCTGGGCGGATAATGCTAGCATTATAAGTAGCATTATAGTGTGCGATTTGCAACGAGCATTATGCTAGCATTATAACACTACATTTCCACAAAAGTGGCGCTGTACACATTGCTTAGTTCACAAATTTACATTCAAGAGAGCGCGACGGGACGCTACGTAAAAAAGGACTCCCTTTGATAGGCATCCATTTGCCTCTGGAGAATCCTTGAAAGTCGAAATGTACATGTATAATATCAGCATCGGCGGAAAACGATTTTTGCTTCATTGCTTTGTGATCATTGTAATATCAATGTAAATCCGAAATTAATGATATTTTTCTGATTTTTTAGCAACGCCTCTAGACGTGCATGTACATGTACATGTACATTGTAACTAACTTGTACATATACATTCGCCCTCAATCAGCCGACCTAACCATCAAGTACTAGTATAAGTAATCCCCTACCTTGAAGAAACTTGGCTTCCACTGCCGAAGGAAACCAAGGGAGATTTGATGCGAACGTTTGCTGTTGTCGTCACATCGGAATTGAGAAACACACACCACCGGACACCTACCACAGGCACACAGCCCCAAACTTGAAACAAAATAATAAATTGACATGAGCTGTAACTCTCCTATTTATAGTGAGTATGCTAGGCTGTGCTGCCGCTGGTACAGCGACACTGCTTGGAAGTACTAGTAAGTAGTAAGGTGCTAGATTGTCCCATGGCCCGTCCGTTCATCCAGTTCAGCGCAGTACAGCAGCTCCCGTCTGGTCCTGCCCAGAACATGACTTTCTCGCGCGTGTGTGAAAACCACAGGGATAAGATAAGCGTTTGTACCTTTCCATTGGTGAAAGCCAACAACATTTCTACTGTGGCGAGAGAGTTCCATCGAAACAACTGCGGTCAACTGGTTAGGCACTCCGCCAAGCAGTCATATCAGGGTCCATGTCACGCAGCAGCTGCGTTGCATAATCACTGCTCTAGACCATGTAGACAGCGACGTGACACGTTAGGGTACTCCCCGCGCTTGACGAGCCCTGGAGAGGATGACAATAGTCAACACCCAACAATGGTAAACAAAGCATCAGTCCGAGATGTCGATATGACCATGTTGACGCCTGGTTGTCAACGTCGCTCATGCTGAACGTCTCCTAAGCGATGTACACACGGAGAGATGGCAGTAGACAACAAGTCGTTTTTCAAGGTTTCACGTCCCTAAGCCAGCATTCGCAAACCCCATTGCGGCCATTCACACATTACTAGTCTTCGAACAAAAAAGCAAACTTGATTTCTCTGCTCTAGACGTCATGTTATTGTTAGGTCCACGAAAATGTCAAAATTAATTATGTGGCAGTGTGAAACTGTACAACTAATCGCAACGAACTAAGGCAAGCGAGAATTCGAGTAAATGTGCCGTCAAGTTCTGCAGGAACGCGATCAGAAGAATCTGGGCAAACGAAAATGTGCAAGATGAGTGTGCATGTGTGGAGAGTACTTTGATGTACACTGTACATGACTAGTGTACATTTAGGTTGTGAAAAGTGTTGGAGAGAAGTGGAGGCCTGCGTCTGTGTGTGGATGTGTTCGCACGATAATGAAAAATAATGATGCGTAACTTGATTCATTATGTGTGAAGTATTGTATTTTGTACGCATCCTTATTAATTCTTACATCGCAAATCAGAGGGAAGTGGAGGGCTGCAACTGTGTGTAGATGCGCTCGCACAATATTGAAAGAGAATGACGTGTAGCTGGGATCCATATTATGTGTGAAGTATTGTGTGTAGTGCACATCACATTCTTACATTCGTACATGGCAAGTCAAACGGACAATCATGCCCAGTGTTAACACTGTTATGTACACGATGGACAGGGAGAAAGGAGAGCAAAGGGCAGGATGGCTTGGATAAGAGGTTTGAAGAAAACAGTGAGGCCGAGGATGTCTATTGGATCATCCTATGTTGTCTAGCCTCCTTCTATTATTCTTTCATAATTATGCTCCTGTAGTACATGTATATGTACAGTGTAGGTCCCGCTGTAGTAGCCGCTGTACCCCCGGGCCATCATTAACCCCCCGGGCCATCATTAACCCCCCGGGCCATCATTAACCCCCCCGGGCCATCATTAACCCCCCCCCCGGCCATCATTAACCCACCGCTCCGCGATTTGTCGGCTTCCCTACTTGCTAGATAGATTTTTTATATTGATTGTGGACTGATCTCAATCATAATAATCTTCCTTATTCGCCATGGGCCATCGTGGATATCAAGAATGACAATGATACTCCTAGCATTCTTCATAAAATTATTGAACATTCACTGGATGCTTGAAGTGCATTGTGATGTTGTGGGGCAGGACTTTAAAGAGGGGAGGGGGGCGTGGCACAACAGACCAGCAACACATGCAGGTAGAGATTGGCTACCGATCTTCGCCTGTACTGGCCTCTGTGATTCCGATTTAGTGGACCCATGGTGTCATTGCTCAGTGATCTGCAATCCGCGACCTGAGCAGCGAGCAGCGAGCTCACGGCGCCCCGCACAATACAGCCCCGTATGAAGACAGCTCTTTCTAATTCTAGGTACGATAGTAGAACCAGCTAGCACACAACATTTCCCAACGTATGGGCCTGGCCTAAATCTGGCTTTGGAAAATTTATCAGTTTTCATTGCTATCAGGTCCGGCCTCATTTTCTCTGTGCTGCGCTGATGAGTCTACAAAGGACGAAACAGCATGCTGTGTGCACATTGAGTAGAGTATTGCGCTCCAGCTCTTGTGGTAGTTGATCACTCTCATGTGGGGTAGTGCCTTTGCTGTTTGCATTACGCAGAGCTCACCGACTTGTCAGTTTGAGCACTCTGGCAAGGAACATGACACGTCCGTTCGGGCCTGGTTTAAACCTGGCTTTGGAAAATTTATCAGTTTTCATTGCTAGCAGGTTCCGCCTCATTTTCTGTGTGCTGCGCTGATGAGTGCAGAAAGGCCGAAACAGCATGCTGACCGGAGATTGAGTTCATTCATATAATATAGGGCAGTCCCCGCAGACTCAAGGCTTACCCACCCGTTATGCGTTTCATCTACATCTACATCTACATCTACATCTACATGGCTATTGTTAGTGTTGTATCTATGACAACGTAGTACAGTCAACTTGGCTAATAACGACTGCGGATATAACGACAATTCGCGAATAACGACAGAATTTCCATGCCCAGAGCAAAGTCCCATACCACTGTAATACATTATAATGAGACTTCGGGTATAACGACACTTCGCGAATAAGGACACCTTTTTGATGCCCCGCCGAATGTCGTTATAAGCGAAGTTGACTGTACATGAACACACGTACATGTACCTCTGCAAGTCTGCACATTTCAAATTCAAACCTGATTGGATTTCAAGTGTTCTCTGGGAAGCTTCACAAATTTGTTTTTAAAGTGATCCCATCACTGTCCACATCACTGCCACTGGGTGCACAGAGCAAGGCCTAGTGCACACCATTGAACACCATACAGGGAAAGTTGTGACTGGACTATGCACAGCACGAACACGTACATGCACATATCCGTAATAATTTTTTGCAGAATGTGAAACCATTACTACGCCTGACACATGGACACGAGCAGAAATCGACGCTCAGAAAGAAAAGAAAGAAAAAAACGTGAAAAATCAGAGACAAGTAGCTGCGTATTACTATTACTACGACCAAGAAACATGTGTACACAAATAGATCAGTCGCCAGATAGAGCAAAGTCCAGCTACCATAAAACAACAAGAGCACATAACCCTGTGCTTGTGTTATCAGGCAGAGAGATCAGCTGACGAAACGCAATGAGCCTTATTGGGGAGTTCATGATAAAAGCGGCGACTCTTTGTTCTTGGCCGCACGCCACGGGCAACACCACCACCAATACTGCGAGCAGCGTGTGTGTATGCGCGTAGGTGTCGACCAAGATGAAGCCATCCCACCACTGCACGGTGGTCGCCAGCCGGGACGGTAGGCTGTGAGCACATATTGTTGACACAGCTCATTGCTAGAGGTATCCGGCCTTTTGACAGCGATCTCTTCTGGCCTACTGGTAAGCCAGAACGACGACTGATCCCGGAACGGAAGATAAATGCGGATAGAAAAGAAGACTGGGGAAGAAGACTAACGGTGAAGAGAACCAATACGATTCCGGGCGGACGGGGCCGCACCGGGAGCTTGCGTCGTGGGTCGCATGAGCACGCAAGCCCAGCTGCCTACGCTAGCTTACTGTAGCGTCCATACGACTCTACACACGAACTAGCGATCCAACTCTGCGACTGGACAGGCACAAAAAAGCAAGCAGAAAGACGTACATTATGCCATATTCTCTCTCTCACTCTCTCACTCACTCTCTCTCTCTCTCTCACTCTCTCTCTCTCTCTCTCTCTCTCTCTCTCTCTCTCTCTCTCTCTCTCTCTCTCTCTCTCTCTCTCTCTCTCTCCAGGTAGCGCTCTCCCCCTTTGAAATTCGCTTCCATAGAATTGGGCACCATTGACAACAACAACAACAACAACAACAACACCTCCGCATTTACCTAACATGTACAGTGCGTGTTCCAACAAGAACAACAACAAGAAGTAGCAAATCACCAGTAACAGCACAGCACTACACTCTGGAATCAGCCAGCAAACCCAATCGTCATTCATGATTCTACCCATTGACTCATGCACAGGTACAGTGACAGTGCTTACCTTGGACAAACATTGGTTTCCACTGCAGACGGAAACCAAAGGAGATTTTGATGCGAACGTTAGCTGTTGTCGTCACATCGAGAACTTGAGATCTTTTGATGAAGAAAAAAAACAAAACAAAAGCACCGGACACCACCGGGCACACAGCCCCAAACGTTTGAAAAAAGATACCGAAAAATGTGCGCTCCTCCCGTATTTATAGGCGAAATGTTCGGCTGTACCAGTATAGATAACCAGTTACCTGCTGCTAGCGTTGGAGGTAACTGGTTAGCTACTCGCAGGCCGCGTGCGAGGCTCACGTCGGCGACTTGATCGTGACTGTGCTATCAAGACAGTAGTCAGTAAAACACGTGCGTGCGACAGTCTCTGCGATAAGGCCTCCGACATACTTTTCCTGGCCTTGGTGAAGCCAGGATCAATCGGTACGGAAGACTCAGTCGTACAGTGTTGACGCTGTTTTTCCAAGTCTGGTAGAGTTCCGCCGAAACAGCTGTGGTCAGCTGGTTAGGCACAGTTCCAACAAACTAACTTAAACAGCTCCCTGTGCCATTGTGTGCGTACGTGTACATGTAGCTGGAGACAGCGAGCCTGCGAGTCCCTATACTAGGCCCAAGCTAGGGTATTCCCCGCATGCCGTTCTACCTTGCACGAAACACGATGTCGTCTGGCGATCTTGATGTGCAATCATGTGCTTCTTCTACAGCCAGGCACACGTGACTCGACTCAGGTATTCGCCTAAAACTCTGCTTTCGTCCCATACTGGGCTTGGAATGGGTGGTGCTGGACACCAGAATTATTTGGCGATAACACACCAGATAGGAGTAGCTCTGGCTGGATAACGCCGGCAGAACAATTGGCAGAATTGCCAGGCAGTTCATCTGGTGTGATTCATGCAGGTTCGGTGTGTGGATAAAGAAATGGAGCAGTTTTCAAGGAAGTGCCTGTCGTGACGTCAGTACATGTAACTGATTTAAACTACTAAAACTCCTTATAAGAAGATTTGTATCGCTCTGCCAATTTCAATGCTTTTCGAGCAATACTAGTATCCGGTAAGGGCTAGTTGGGGAAATCCAATGGTATTGGGTTTGCATCGTTATTGCACTATATTGCCTTGGTATTTGCCTCTGAAGGCAGCCTTTCTTCCCTGCTGCTTCGTGATCAACCCTTGGCTCCTGCGTTTGGCGAATTGGTAGAAGTTTTTGTAGGTGCACAATAAACCCGTCAAGGTGACCGCTTGTCCCAGAAGACCACTTTAAAGACCAGGACCAAGGGATGCTACATGTACAGCCTACAGTACATGTACATGTATATCCAAATGACCCTGGATAAAGAGACCTCCTGGTGCAGGGTACAGTAGTAGAGTAGAGAGCACGTTTTGAACATCCCTTGGGTGGCCGTTCTACATACCGGTAGGTCTTACTGTGCAAGTACAGTCATGATTGTATCCGTGTTTTAATAACATCCAACACGCAAACAGAGGACGTAGACCCAGTCCAGCGCACACTGTTGCCACTGCCGGTACTAGTCATTGTTCACTCTTCCGACTACACCCTCCAAGCCAAAGTGAAGTACATGACGGGTAGTGATTTTAACTCCTCGACAGTTACCGGTAGAGTCAACTACGGTACAGATGTACATGTGGTGCAACTACATGACATACAAGTACAAGGAGGAAAACTTCATTCAGCTAGCGGAGAGTGCTCAACACAATAATGTGGAGAAATATTAGTCACATTATTTAAAAGGCACAACAACAGAGGTTCAGTTGTCTGATGATTGCCTTAGCATTTAGCTACGTGCATGAAACGCAGCGTTACAACGTATGTTTCTATAATTGGTGAAACCATTCTTTTTGACCTTTGTGGTTACGCTCCGCCCCTGTGGTGTTGAGCACTGTTGAAACCTGGGTATACCCACTTATGTGAGGTTTACAGATGTGTTGCAAGTAACAGTTCGCAACTCAAAGACAAAGATTAGTAATTACTAGTAAGTTCCTTGCGCAATGCAATCATCAAGCGACTGACATACAAGTACATGTATGTAGCGCAGATCGCATCGCGTCTCAGTTAGACTATACCGTGAGGGCATGTACTGTCGACAATGACAGAGACGGTCGATTATTGTATTCATGCAGAGAGAGGCAGTAAACCATGGTAAACACGCCGCGCGTAGATCTACGTGCGGGTGCTTCTGGCCACTTGCCAAGGCCACTGCTGTCTGATACAACTACATGATTGTACGTGATTGTAGCTAAGACGTCAACTGATATGCAGTGATAAGCTGTTCGACACTCTTCCGCACAGACTAGGCTAGGGTGGCAGGGACAGTGGTACATGTACTTGTAGCTCTGTCAGTGAAACGTGCCAAGTTTGTCCCCCGTGGGCCGTGGCACTCAGTACCAGCTGTCACCGATCAGCTGGTTGCCAATATTTTCCCTAGGCTAGAGCTAGTGGTGCTTTCCCTGTAGCAAGTCCGCGACAAGATTTTTTTCGCTAGACTTTTGTGTGCGTGCCGTGTGCGTGTGCATTGATTCTGTGTGTGTGTGTGTGTGTGTGTGCTGTGGTGTGTGTGTGTGTGTGTGTGTGTGTGTGTGTGTGTGTGTGTGTGTGTGTGTGGTGTGTGTGTGTGTGGTGTGGTGTGTGTGTGTGTGTGTGTGTGTGTGTGGTGTGGTGTGTGTGTGTGTGTGTGTGTGTGTGTGTGTGTGTGTGTGTGTGTGCGGTGTGTGTGTGCGGTGTGTGTGGTACATGGTGTGTGTGTGTGTTTGCGTGTGCGTGTGCGTGTATCCAGTGCCCTGCAGATTTGTGTGATTCTTTTGCAACGGGCGTACATGTGTGGAAAGGTGTGTGTGTGTGTGTGCGTGTGTGTGTGTGTGTGCGTGTGTGTGTGTTTTATGTGTATGTGTGTGTGTGTGTGCCTGATGAGCGGATGCCATGGACGCTATTGTTTGGCACATTGCTGCCGCCACGTCCAGCGTGTGGTCGGCGGAAACGATGGCGAATACACATCACCGACGAGTCCTGGTTTTACACAGCGCTGGCAAGATCTGAGTGGCGGCAATGTTATCAAGCAATACAAACAGCTGAGAAACCGGCCCAAGACGGCAAGAGATAGTTTGCGAGGTGTACCAGCGTGCATTTTCCCGGCAACAAGATATTGCTCGCTACAAATCCACCATGCAATGGCATAAACCAGTCCAGCAGCAAACCAACAGCCGCCAATGTTCCCAGTGTCATCGATGGTTTCGGAATTCGGGTGGCATTGCAGTCCATCGCCGTGCCCAGTCCAGTTCTGTTCAGAATGTTGCTGATGCCAAAGGCGCCTCACCTGTACACCTAAATGTACATGTACATGTACAATCAGTCATTATACATAATAATAATAATAATAATAATACATGTACAATGTATAATTATGTACATTTATGTAAACAATAGGAGGACAGAGAAAGTGTTTTTACTCCGAGTTTCACGCACTAAGCGATCATCAGAAAACAGTTGGACAGCCTGGAACCTCTCTGTTGTACTTGTACATGTACATGTATGTATTCGGAAGGTTGCCATGCTGTGCCGCTTACTGTCGCATTTGTGAACGTTACCGCAAGTCGATCCGCGGTTTTGCTCTCCACAACTGCAATCGATCAACCAGGCGCCCACTGCTGATGAAAGGGACAAGTTCCAATTACAATGTCAAAGTTGCCTGAGGCGTTTTAAAAGGCGAAACGACTTATCCCGCTACCATTACCAACGCTATTGGCTCCTCTCGTCTTCGTCTCG
Organism: Sycon ciliatum; assembly: GCF_964019385.1. Taxonomy (NCBI): domain Eukaryota; kingdom Metazoa; phylum Porifera; class Calcarea; order Leucosolenida; family Sycettidae; genus Sycon; species Sycon ciliatum. The sequence goes on from NC_088648.1 coordinate 17,450,726, forward strand.
CTCAACGAGAACCATATGACCTTCATACAATAAAAATTACAAAAAAATCATGTCAGTGTTTTTTTCTCTACAAAATCCACATACATGTACCGTAAAATCCCGCCAGAGCGCCCCGTCTCTCCCATCCGCCCCTCCCTGACTTCTTGTCAGGGACGTGATTGATTGTATCTTCGTATGACTCTGTTGCAGTCTGTGATGCCGTACTGCACTGCAGACGCGTGCTCGACCCCGTTGGAAATGTACGCAACAGTGCCCACCCTCTTGACCAGGGATCGTACAAAACCCTGCGTTTTGTCGGGTCTGTTCGACTCCTGGCTCTTGACCTTTGGTCGGTGTACGAGATGCACGAACAGTTTTCGTAGGGTGAGTACTTTTTCATATAGCACTGAATGCGGCAAGCAGGACTCGCCCATCCGCCCCTCCCCACCTGAAGCGTCGAGGAGGTAGGGGCGCTCTGGCGGGATTTTACGGTACATGTATCTCCAGACTGAGACAGATCCTGCCAGCAATTCTTTCGGCAAAATATCGAAGAATTGAAATAGCGGAAATTGCCGGCAAAATCGGAGCAAAATATCGAGATGTTGGGGTAAAATCGATGCCTGATACTTGGATTTCCTTGTTTCCGAGTTATTATTATTATTATTACACAATCTCATGGCATGTGACAAGCATAGCTAATGCAGGGACAGAATCCCCTGAGACAAGGGCGTTGAGCCAGCCACGGCAATAGTAAGCTAGGAAAACAAAACAAATAGTAATTAAAGCAAAAAATGAATGGAAAATTACAAAGAAAAACGATTAACGGAAGTGAGCACAATCAAAATTCGTGCATCACCCAGGTATTCGAGAATGTTCTTCGATAATAATTATTGCGTCTAGTTCAGTTGTGATAGTAGATCTTTAAACTGACAATAAGAGAACAAGTTTTCAGACCGTATGGTAATGATAACCAATGAGAGTAGCCGGAAAACAAGGGGGACTTTAGATACTGGGCTGACTTTTAACAAGAGGCAGGATGAGCGCGTTACGGGTTGAGCTTGTCGAAAACCAATTGTACTTCATCATGTGTGAAAGGGTTTTATGAAGAAATATTTTATGAACCAGCATACAGAGATGGTGCTTATGACGAACGGAGAGAGGAGAAGTGTGTGCAAGTCGATAAAGGGCATCCGATGGAAAATATCGATCCTTGTTGGAAAGAATTTTACATATAAATCTATGGTGGACTTCTAATTGGTTCAGAGTTGCGTCAGAAAGGCCACACCAAGCGGTATCGCAATAGTCGAATATAGGGAGAATATAGCACTGATAAAATAATAGTTTACACTGGATGGGCAAATGAGTGCAATGTGGTTGTAGTACCCCTAATGCTGAACTGGTTCGCTTGCATACACAGTTGACGTGTGCAGCCCAAGAGAGTTTGCAGTCAAACATCACACCGAGATGTTTGTGCTGAGTAACAACACGGATAGGCATAGTCGAGTCAGGGAAGTATAATGGTTGATCAGGAGGGGATGAAGAAATATACATGGCTTCTGTCTTGTCTAAATTGGGCTGGAGTTTCCACGTTTGCATCCACATGACAGTGCTGTTGATGCGATGCTGCATGGTAAGGAGTAATTGTGCAGGGGAGGAATCAGAACAGATAAGGCCAGTGTCATCCGCATACAAACTAACATCGGGGACAACTGAAGGTAGGTCATTAACGTAAAGCAAGAATAACAAAGGACCTAGAATGGAACCTTGGGGCACTCCAGACGTTACAGGGAGGGGATCAGACAAGAAATAGGACAAGCGAACAGCCTGAGAACGAGCTGACAGAAACGATGATATCCAACGCAAGGCAGCATCCTCCACCCGGAAGGTGACCTCCAACTTGGCAAGTAAGCCACGATGCCATGCGGTGTCGAATGCCTTAGCCAAGTCGAAAAACACCATTCCCACGTGCTCCCCACGGTTCCTCTTTGTCGCTATGTCTTGGACAAGTCGAGTCACCTGGTATTGAGTTGAGTCACCACGGCAGAATCCCGACTGAGCTGGTGAGAGAGCCGGAGCGATGTGCAGGTAGAGGGAATTGAATACAATACGCTCACAAAGTTTGGAAACTGTGCGCAACAGAGAGATGGGGCAGTAGTTTGCCGGGCAAGCACGGGAGCCTTTATTCCTGTCAAGCGGTGTCCCGATGGCGGATTTCCAATCCTGTGGGAATGTACCAGTTCGAAATGACATATTAAAAATAATGGTGAGAGGATAGGCTATTGATGGTGCAAGAGACTGCGGCACTTCATTCGGGATCCCATCTGAGCCGGGAGACTTTCCACATTTCAGGCGCTTCAGATATTTCCGAACTTGAAACGTAGTAACAGTGATTGTACGGAACGGAACAGATATGAAAGGCGACTAGGACAAAGGGGGAATGCGCCACGAAGGATCATCAGGTAGCCTAAATGAGGTGAACTGCGTGTTCAGAACATCAGCTATGCTCTTGGGGGATGTGGCGACCGTACCGTCGGATGCTATCGTCGTTTGGGGTATGACACGGCCGGAAGTGTGCCGCTGTGCTCGCACAAACTGAAAGAGCGTAGGTCGATTCGGTGACGTTAGTGATGCTTGGATGGAGCGTATATATTGACGATGTGCTTGCCGAGACAGGTGCTTTACAGCATTCCTTTGTCGGTTATAAGCTGCAAGATTTACTGCTGTCGGATATTTTTTGTACGCTTGCGTTTTACAGCAGACCTGAGCTCAGCAGTAACCCATGGTGGAGATTGCATGCGGGGTCGTTAAGATGTCACAGTGTGGGTGGCTCCGAATGTGGTGAGGTGACGACGGAAGGCGGGCTGGAGCTCACAATCAAAGTGATGAAGTGCGTCATTAACATCAGTGTACGAGTTCAGAGAGAACCAGTTGTAGCCAGCTAAATCAGCGTTGATTAATTGCCAAAGGTGCGAAGGTACTTGTTTGAAGCGATACAGTGAAGAGGGAGGACCAGTGGAAGAGTAGGGGAAGTAGTTCGAAATAGAGGCCGGGCGTAACATAAAGTGCAAACAATCTGTATATGGTCAGACGCACCCAAGGGAGGTGCTTGATCAATTGAGCGCACGAGGCGTGGTCGGTTGGTGATCACCAAGTCCAGACATCAACAGAGCCATTAGGCGAGGAATGAGTGGGGAAGTCAACCATCTGGTGGAGCCCAAGAGCAGCAAATACTGTGCTAAGGAGATCACCAGCCTTCGAGGTAGAATCGCTGGGACACCAGCTTGAGTTGTGGGCGTTGAAATCGCCAGTCACTAACAGATCATAAGAATCCAAACAGACAGCGCACGACGCCAGTGTGTGGTCACTGCCAACGGTACACGCTCAGAGGAAACAGCTTGGTTGGTTGGTTGGTTGTTTTTTTTATTTCACTTCGTACATTCAAACGGGATGACGACCCAATAAAATGACGGCGAAGGCTTAGCCTAGAAGTGGCTATGGAAGAACATAGTAAAAGCTATGGAAGCACATAGTAAGAGAATAGGATACCAATAACTGTTAGTAAACGGGGGGAGAGAGAGAATACGATGTATCTGTGATACTACGTGAGGATTACTGAACTGCACGGGGAGGGAGAGCAGAGCGATCAGCAGCAACTCGAACTACTCCCTACAGGCGTATGGTACACATGCATGCTTAAACTCAGGTAGCCGGGTAATTGTGCGGACCTCACCAGGGAGAGCGTTCCACAGCAGAGCACCAGCAACAGAAAATCTCCGCTGACCGCGGCGGCTACGGTTTGCCTGGCTTAGTAGGCCATTTTACTGCTGATGGCGGGTAGGGGTGCCTTGTGCCGGGGTCAGAAGCTGGGCGAGCACAGGGCTGGTGCGGGCGTGGATGCACCGCCAGATGGTGATCAATATGTTCTGCCTGTAGAGCTCGCTGACACGGTACAGGGAGTGAGCAGTGAGCAGCGGCTGCATGGCTGTCCGGGGCGGGTTGCCATCGATACAGCGGATGGCTCTGTTTTGCGCGGTTTGCAGTCGTTTCGGTTGACCCTCTCGCATTGCGGCTGAAAAGCAGCAGGAGCCATAAAGCAGGTCGGGCATTATGACCGCCTTCACATACACCTGACGAGAGCGTCTTGATAGGCTTCGGCGTGCCCGCCACAAGGCGCCAATTTTCTTGGCAACCTTGGTGACCACATAGTTTACATGGGTGTCCCAATCTAGGCGATTGTCAAGGTGAGCGTCGAGGTAGCGCGCAGAAGACGCTGAGGGGAGGAGACAGTCGCCGCTTTTGACTGTTACTTCCTGTACATGCTGCTGGGGAGAGATAGCCAGAACCTGGCTCTTGGTGGCGTTCAAGATGAGGCCTCGGGACTTCAGCCAACCGGCCAGAGCAGTTGCCGCTGTGGTGAGGGTTCTGGACGCTTGCACGTGCGGTGTCCCCCAGGGAAGCGTGGTTGGTCCGATATTATTCGCGATCTACACGAGATGTGTCGCATCAGTAGCTGACCCGGTGCGTACACTAATGTTCGCGGACGACATCATGCTGTACCTGAGCCACGCTAGCGCTCACGCCATCAACATCACCCTTTCCGCAGCAGTGTCGGCTGTCGCCAGGTTACTCGATGCCAAAGGGCTTATCCTCAACACCGGAAAGACGCAAGTGCTTGCAATCAAAGCTGGACGGCAGGCACACCTCGACCTCCACATTACTTGCACTGGCACGCCTCTTGCCCAGACCAGTACGGCTCGCTACCTCGGAGTCACTCTGGATGAAAATCTTCGCTGGTCACCACCGCAAGTCACCTCTATCGTCCGACGCACGGCTATGAAGCTGCGGATCCTCCGCCAGATCCGGCACTGCCTAACAGTGCGGCAGGCGGTGCTGTATTACTCTGCCCTTGTCATACCGGACATTCTATATGCGTCGAATGCGTTTCTCCCAGGACTGTCCGCTGAGCAGGGGAACACATTAGCCAAACTGGCTAAACGTTGCATCCGTTGCGTGGCCGATGAGCACCCATTGGCCCACACTCTTCCCCTGTACACCAGGCTGGGTGTCTGCCCAGTGCTGGAACGAGGGGAATGCAAGCTCCGACTCCTGACATTTAGAATCCGTTCTGGAATCGTCAGTGAGCTGTTGTCGTCCCGAATTGTATTGCAAGGCCCGCCGACAGGCATGACCACTCGAGGTCAGTTGGGACGCAACCTTCCCCTCCCCCTGGCCCACAGTGCTTCTGGCGCATGCCGACCGCTTCTAGCCAGCTGCCGACTCTGGAATGGCCTGCCCGACTGTATGAAGTCCATAGTATCTGTCCGTGAATTCAAACGCATGCTACGCGTATTTGTATTCGGTTAAATGTAATGGCTTTCGTAACCTGCTGATGAGGCTCAATAGAATCATGCTACGATGACCCGACTTGTAAATTTGAGATCCATTTTTCTGCTCGTCTTGACCCTGCCTCCCCTCATTGCTACTTCCATTTTTCGTATTTTTATTTTCATTTATTTTTCTCTTCATTTCTGACTCTTCTTACTGGTTGTCATCGCTTTCATAATATTGGGCAGAACTGCCCGTTTGCCATGCGATGTAAAATAAATCAACAACAACAGCAACAACAGCAACAACTGACTGTAATGCCTCAACAAACATGTCACAAAAGTACGACAATTGCATTGTGTTCTGTGAGGGTGGTCGATACATGCAGCATAGTAAGATGGGCTTCTGAGATTGAGTAGAGGGGGAGCCAAGTTCAAGCCACACAGACTCGCAGCCAGGGCGTTGAAGGTCGGCACGAGGGGAGACGTACGGAAAGGAATCTGAACGGACAAGTACGGCAACACCCCCATACCCACGGCTACAATGTGCTGACCGATTGTCTTCCGGAGGTCGATCTCTGCGGATGCAGATATAGCCTGACAGTGAGAGCGGGTTCGAGGGACAGAGCCACGTCTCTGCTAGGCAGATTATGTCAGGCTTAGCACATTCGGCAATAACGCAGAGCTCAGACAACTTGTTGACAACAGAGCGACAATTCAGAGATACTAGGGTTAAATCACGCTGGGATTTAGGGAAAAAAGGGGACGCTGATGGATTTAGCGCTGGGCACTACCCGTTCTGCAGGATACACTGCCCAGGATGAGATCATGTCACCGAAATATCACTGGGATTCACTGTGAACCGACATGATTTTGGAAGAACTCAGGGATATGTGCGTTGAAAGTTTGAACCCGTGTTGAGAAACCGACCCTGCGATGTTTATGAAACGTTGTACGGGATTGTACGGGAATTGGATAAAATACACGTTTTTCCGGAGCAAAATGGAGCAAAATATCGAGATTATTGTGCTAGGCTCGGCAAAATATCGAAGATTTCGCAGCAACATTTTGCGGCAAAATATCGAGGCGAGCGGAGCAGAATCTGTCTGGGCCTAGCGAGTATGCATTTGCCCCACATGTAGGTACATAACTAGTTAGTGACTTGACCTTTTGACCCCATGCCATGGGGCCGGGCCACGGTTAACCGGTTGCGGAAAAGTTGCGAAATAGTTCGCGAAAATGAAGAAAGTAATTAGTTGCGAAAGTTGCGATTTCTTCCTAAACAACGAAACGAAACAAAGATGCTCGCCACTTTTTTCGCAGCTTTTTTGTTTTTGTTGTTTTGGAAGAAATTGCAACTCTCGCAACTTTCTTCATTTTCACAAACTACTTCGCAACTTTTCCGCAGCTGTGTGCAGAGAAGTGCCCTGGATCCATGGAGGAGACCAATGAAGTGTCCACTGTCCATGATGCTCCGCTTGAATTCAACAAGAAGCGCTAAAACATTGCATCAAATCATCATGACTTGTGTACTTCGAGAAGTACAGTAATGTCAGTATACGATCGGGCGCCGAAGAGCCCAGGGGCTCAAGGTATAGTCTAGCCACGTTCTAACATGTTGAACGGTGTTATAATGTTAGTCGTTTTGTTCTTATTCCACGATCACGGAGAGCACCATACGATGCGATCACACCACGTTGAAAACATTTAGGAAACGGTACATGCGGTCTTTTAAAAATCTGCAATAATTTTAGCGTGAATTTGCCCATTTTCCTGCGTATTAGTGTTCTTTGGCGAAGTGTCTTCTGCGCTCCATCTTACTGTACATGTATGTATGTACATGTACATGTATGTGGCAGCCCTGAGCATGTTGCTATGTGATGCGTGCGAAGGTTCAGCAAAACGGACATTTCCCTATCTCTCAGGTAGTACATGTAGTTGTGCCGCGCCACAGTGGTGTCTATATCCGCTCCATTTTTGGTTGTTTTTGGCATCATGAATAATATGTACCAGAACTCGCCCATTTCGAGTTGGGATATTAGCAACTTCTGAGCTTTTTCTGAAAATATGGATGTGATTTCCGCAACTTTTTAACTTGTTTTGGCATGGTTGCGAAAGGCATAAGTTGCGAAACATTTTGGCATCTTTTGAAAAGGGCTAGTGCCAAGACTACCGCCATCATATTTCTTATTTCTATAGGACTCATCAGTGAATATGAATATGAGGCTTCGAAGTAATGAAAAAAGAAGCATAGAATTGACACACCTGCATTGAGTTTGGCTGCTTCTCCTGGTACTTGTACAATCATGTACATGTACTCAGCGTGGTGTTTGCTGGATTAGCACCGTACTGTACTGCAAACACTACAGTCAGTGACCACACTACACTGTTTGAAATCTTTTATTCTCACGTTGTTGTTGTTGTTGTTGTTGTTGTTGTTGTTGTTGTTGTTGTTGTTGATGTTGATGTTGATGTTGTTGTTGTCGTTGTCGTCGTCGTTGTTGTCGTTGATAAAATAAAAATCAACAACAACAACCACAGTGCGGTGTTTGCAGTACGGTGCGGTGCTAATCCCGGAACGTTTACAGCATTCAATCAAACACCCCACCAGCTCATGTCTTGTTCCATGCGAAATTATACAAGAACAAGAAAATAAAAAAGATCGCTCAAAACACACATATACATTGTATACGGTCTAGCCCCCGGTCTCTGCAGTTGAAAAACATTTCTCGGATGGAGAGCCAAGGATTACAAATTTAAAAAAAGAGAGGACCCTACTGTCACCCTAGGTTTACAAGTACCGGTAAGTTATCCACTTTGTCCAACACTAACGAATACAGGCTTTGCTTATCTCTGATAACATGAGTCTCCTGAGTTGGGTGGTCGTTGTTTCGCGTTTTTGAAGTGAGCCGTGGCCGTCCTGTGCCGTGGTCCTTCGTCATCATCTTGTCATAGCTAACATTCTTAGTTCGCTGTGATGTTTAAAAGCTTGTTTTCGTCTAGAGTGCGCTCAGCTTCTCCTGTCTTACGTTACTTCACAACTTAGAACCTTCCAAGATGGAAGGCTGTTGGTTTGCGCAACCCGAGACGGGGTGCAGCTAAGCATCATGTCGTTGAATGCCAGCATCACATCAGTCAGTTTTGTGCTAATTGTTGCGCATTTTTGACTCAACAGTATCCTGCTTATCATCGTTAGTGTTGGACAAAACGAATAACTTGTAAACTTATGGTCCTCTCTTTTTTTTAAATTCTCCATCAATATTTCGACCCAGGGTGATCATCAGGATTGATGAGAAACAGACGGTGAGGTGAACCTAATAATACTGAGGTGAATGTGCAGCCCTCTATATCGTGCAAGATGTGACAGAAATGTTTGCAGCGAGATAGAGCGTGTGATGTTGGGCTTCTTTGGAGCAAAATCTGACAGATTGAATGTGTAGCCAAAGAAAACAATAGTCTAATCATTAAAAAAATAGTGCCATAGAAAAGTACGGACACAAGTTATGCGATCGAGTCCATCAACTATACCCGATTTTGATGCTGAGTTTTGATCATAAAAATTGAAATAAAGTAAAGTTTAGAAGTCCGTGCTACAATCCACTACGAGATTGTGTAGGAAGCTTTGCTTGTCATTGTAGTGATAATATTATGATCATGTCGTGTTTAACGTACCTTTGAATATGTGCCATGGTGCAGAGAGACAGGGAATGTATTGCCTGCAAAACCTATTACAGTCAACTTCGCTAATAACGACTGCGGGTATAACGACAATTCGCGAATAACAACAGAATTTCCATGCCCAGAGCAAAGTCCCATCCCACTGTAATACATATAATGAGACTTCGGGTATAACGACGCTTCGCAAATAAGGACACCCTTTTGATGCCCCGCCGAGTGTCGTTATAAGCAAAGTTGACTGTACATAATATCATTGGATGAGATTTTCTGAGATTCTACCACTACCCAATGTTTGGTATGATACTGGGCAGCTTGTATGCATGAGAACATTAACACAACTTTAAACAGTTAGTGTCTGTGGTCCACTCTCACAACAGTAACACACATGCACACACAAACACACATACGAAGCATGCACGCACTCGCACACACACACACATGCGCGCACACACACACACACACACACACACACACACACACACACACACAGAAGTCTCTGCTGAAAGTGTTGTGGCTCGGCAGTGCTGGAGGTATCCACAAAGACACAAACTTTCCGACTCTCTTTGGCCGCTGGACGTCATACCTTCTCCTGTCGAACACAAGCCATAGTGGTGGATGTCGGACTGCTGCGATGGTGCATTCACAATGAGCTGCGATGCTTGAATGCCAACATGCAATGTATGTACATACCGTCGTGCAGTCCAGTGAGGGACAAGTCTGCTATAGTACTCTACTAGATCGGTGACCGCTCATCGGGGTGTTCATGGCAGGGCGGAATGCCGCGCGTGAGGAAGATGTCACCAAGTTGTGATACGGGCATTGGGCTTCTTTGATAGCAGGTAATCATGTGTGACAATGTCGGGAATGGCTTGCCATTTTCTCCCAGGATATAGAGGCCGTTAGGGTTTACTCTGATCTTCAAATGCATGACTGACGTGAAAGCTCTGCATTGCAATCAGGCAGAATGTGTGCGATACAAAAGATTACCAATCGGAAGCACTCTTCTTAGAGGCAGCCCAAGGGCAGAGAGAAAGAAACTATACACCTGTACACGCAAGTCACGGAGCAGCACGAATCATCCGGTTGTAAGTAATAGTTTCATGCCCATAGGCAATTTTAAATAATGTATGAGCAGCCAGGATCAGATTCACAGTAATGTCACAGAGGCAGTGACGTGTGTATGCAAGAGTGAGGATTTTCATACGTGGTATTTATTTACAGTCGAACAGTGGACAGAGAGCTAAGAGCCTTTCTCTCCAGTGTTTTACTGCTGGACGCTCCTTCTCCACAGCATGTTGGGCACTCTTCGCACACTTGTATGTGTATCCCTGGTTCTAGTACCAATTCATGTATCACCACCCAATAACAGTAGCCAATATACCAAGGATGGGAGTGTTAGCCAGCCATGGAAACCAAGGACAAGAGAAGGAGGAAAGAGGAAATTGGCACATTGCGGCGAGAAAAGCATCAACGATAGCATTGATGACTCGGATGGAGAGCCAAGGAAGTTTGTGTTAGTTCGTGGACAGTAAGTTATAGCGTAACTTGCAGTTCCTTGGTCCTTCTTCCTTCTTTTAGATAGAATTAATCTTGGAGAAGTGAAGTCCAGGTTCAAGATGTTGTCAAGGCCACGGTCACACCAAACAAGCCGTTTCCAGCTTGCGTTGAAATTGGCTTGTGCTGAATGAAGCGGTCGGTCACATCGACCCATGAGATCCGCTGAATTTGTTTTGCGTGTTCTGGAGGTTTTTTCTTCACGCTCATTTTTTATTTTATTTTCTGTTAAACTTGCACGTGGCAATCAGCAGAGTTTTTGGTACTGTATTGGGAGAGGAGCTTCCTTGCCACATTGGAGTCAGGGTGCTTGTTTGAAAGATAGAGGGAGGTTTGAGCTTGTAGTACAGCCATGGATCCTGAAACTAGACTCCGTGCCGTTGTCTGCGTCTTGCTCTGCACCGATGTCATGGTGCGCATCGATGGCAAGATGCGCTTTGGGTTTGCATGAGTTTGTTTTCCCGTCATTGCGCCAGAAGGGCTGAAAGTTGCTGAATTCATTCAGCGCTCCATTCAGCGCTTCGAAAAACGGCTGACTGCTGAGAACGGCTGGAGTCAAAAATTCAACCGTTTCTGTAGCAACGATGATGTCAAAAAGCGCTTTTTCCGCTGAATGGCTGAATCACGCTTGGTGTGATCGCGGCCTGATTGACCTGAGAACATTCGATTAACGAGCAATATTTCTCTTGTAATAGTTCAAATGTGCAAGAATTGCAGTGAATGTGTCTCTCGCCATGCTTGTTCCCCTTTCCTAGAGCACGTCAGTCTGTTCTTTGTGCTTTGCCTCAAACCCCATTAAGACACCCATTGTCACATCCGTTCGTTCTTGGTTGATCTCACTCACCTCACACCGTACACATGTGTTTGCCGGAGTATGATGCCTACCCACAGATGTGACCGAAATGTCGGCTATCCATGGTAAAGAAAAACTACCAACCTCAAGCTACTCATCACCATCATCATCAGTAAGGACTCCAGAATTCAAGAACCAGTTTTCGCGCATTCTCCTTAAATAAATTACAAGCCACCAGAGCCACCGAAACATAAGAATAATTAGCATCACATCTATGCACAGGACTTCAGTCACTTTTACACCAACAGTCACACCAAACATTGTTGGTGGCCAAAGGAGAAGCTTGTCATTTGGAGTGACCAGTCATCACCGCTGCATTTTCTTGTCGGAGTCAACAATATACATTCTTTCGCAGCGTTGGGAGTAGTGTTGGATTAGACATTTCTGAGGAGGCGTCGCGGAGGGGCGAGCTTTCCCGTGCAGGTATGAGTTTGGCCTTATTTCGGCATGGTGAAGTGGAAAAATTCAAAATTGTTGATTTCAAGAAACCCCCAAAGGAAGATTGGGGACATGTCCTCAGTGCTAGAAGAGGTATTCTACTATCTGCTGGTGTATAGTGTTTGCTAAGCCGTCAGATGCGAAAAGTGTGCTTATGGCATCACACAGCAAATCGAGTACAGTGCGTCAGAGTGACAGGCTGTCATGTACCGGTCACGTGCATGAGTGAATCTTGACGTGACGTCATTTTTCGATCGTTGCAGTGTGAGTGTGCATCCCACAGCGCTGGTATGTACACTAGCGCACTGCTGAGACTCCCCGCTTTCCGTAGATACTTCAACCGGCCTGATACCGCAAAGCACGGCGGAGTTCCATACAAAAGAAACTGCCATTTTTTTGGTGGCGCGAGCTCCGATCTGATTTTGAACGAAATAATTCTTTTGTCTCCTGACCTGCTTGACTTCTCTGTCCTATTACAAATTTCAAGATGAGCAGGCAGTCTTACTTTACTGTGGATGAGGCTTTAGCCAAAGTTCTTCAGGACATGGATGTTGAATTTTTTGGCGACTCACTCAGAGTGCGAGCCAGACGAGGTATTTGACCCGAGCGAAAGTGCAGCACCCGAAAACAGCGATGAAATTTCTGATGAAGAAGAGGACAATGCAGAACCAATCGAAATCAACGTTGCTGAAGTTACGGAGCTCTTTTTTGGTGGCTCATCTTCCCAGGAGCAAACGCGTGCTGGTGCGGCAACAGCAGCAGCAACAGCAGCTCCTGTGCAAGCGATTCCTGCGTGTGGATGCCGAGATGAGTGCCTCCAACAATTTTCGTCAGCTCGAATTACGGAGAGCAGGTTGAATTTTATGGAGATGGAGAAGGAGCAGAAGGAATGCAATCTTACTGGGACTTATTGAGAGTGGAAGATGCACAGCTGAACTATACTCCAAGGGCAAAAAGAGACAGAGGCAGTCATTTAGCTATTCATTTGCTGGTGAGGAGGAACAACAATAATTCTTGCTGTAAATAGAGCGTGATATTTAATGCTGATTTTCCTTTGCAATTGTAACCCAACTGGTGTTTCTGGCCCATGGTAAACTGTGATTTTAGTCACTTCTGCTGCTTTAATGATGCCAATGTATTCACCTCAGTTACACTTACTTACCAAGAACTGTGGCAACCAGCTTTATTCCGTGATTTGTGCGGCCAATCAGGAGAGCAATTTTTCCGCAACTTGGACCGTAAAAGTGGCAAAAATTCGGGATACTAAATTGACAATATCTCCATGATGGGTTTTGGATTTTTGAGTCCAGTTTTTTGGAGGTGAAGCATAAAAGCCTATAGATTTTGCCTGAGTCCTTATCTCAATTTGACCAAAATATGCCATAAGCACCCTTTTCGCATCTGACGGCTCATTATTGGGGACGTAGCTCGTAGTTTTATCAGCACATATAAATTGGCTATTTTCAAGACGATCATTTGTGGCGTCAGGGGTTGATGGCCCTCGTTTTCTGGGATGCGTACTGCCCCAGGAACTCTTCTAAGGTGAGTCAATGTTTTCTTGATGGAGTTTTGTTCGTAGCTTGTTTGTATACGCTGTGGCGGGACTTGTTTGTAGACCCATAAATCACTTGATTTTTCGACAATTTTATAGGGGTATGCCAGTTTCAACGTTCCCTTCAGGAACATTTTCAAAGGATTTGCACAGTCAATCTACACCCCAAAGGGAACCTACTTCACCTTCTTTTCTCCTATTTTCTTTCACATGGTGTATTTGGTACTCTTCCACGTATATATTGTTGTTTATTACTAGATTTCATTATTGAGACGTCTTTCCATGATGAATGTCTCTAGAAAACTTGTTAGGAAATTGTATTATCCATAGTATATTTTTTTGATTACTACGTCCAACGTCCGTTTCGCTGATTCTGCTGATTGCCATAATAAAGTTATTGTCTCCGCGCCGCTTATTCCTACTGGCAAATTTGAGCGAAATTGGAGAGATCCACTTGCACATATACCTGGTACCGTAAAGTACCGTTGGTCCGCCCCCACTTTAATTCCCGCCCCCCTCGATTTTCTGTCTCTGAAGCGACTTCAGAATTATACGGTAGAGAAATTATGCGTCTTTCTGTACTCGTGTCCATATGCATACAGCCAACCTCGTACTACTTTCTAGCGCGTAAACAAACATTCGGGGGAGAGTCTGTGTGAATGTGTACGTCGAGTTTGACCTTTCTGACCTGTTTGCGTCTGAAAGATTCAACACCGCATTGTCGTACAACGACACTGCACCAAACAGCCTTGATCGAATTCCCCCCCCCCCCCCTATGAAAAACAAGCTGGGAAGCGACTTGGCGTGGGGGGCGGATCAACGGTACTTTACGGTATTCTCAAACATTTTTCAGACATACTCTGCTCAAAAACACACTTTAAACCCCAAGTTCTGTCGGCTTACTTGAATGAGAGGATGAAGGACACAGTGTCCCATCGATGCTTGCGCAATAGGAAGCTTCCGGGTCGTTCATCTTTTAGCAGAGACACAGCGCCATTCCTTGAGGTTTTATGGCCGTGATACCAGCTGAATATGTGGAGAACAATGAGGGCAAACAAAAAAATTCTTATTGGCACAGCACTCATCAAGAATTCAAAGAAAGTCAACCCAGCGTTAAAAGGCAACACAGCCTTAGAAGGCAATATAGCCTTAAAAGTAGGGCTGAAACGATTATACCAATTACTCGGTAAGCGATCGATAATTCCTTATCAATCAAGTAATCGTTACGTTATAGATTACTCGTTAGGAATTTTGAGTCCAAAAAGTACTGAAAAACCTCGTTTTGTGAAGTTTGAATCAGTTTCCGCTGTGTGTATGCAGTTGCCAGGGGCATGGTGCATATAAATTGACTTCAAAACTGTCATGGTTTGGAGCTACCCTGTCACTAATGCAGATTTTTGGTATTATGAAGGCCTAACTTTCGGAAACAGGAGAATTTTTGCACAAAATTCTGACGCTATTTGCTAAAGATTATAATCGATTACTGGATCGTTAAGCTAAAGAGTAATCCATAGGTGAAAATCCAGGATCGTTTCAGCCCTACTTAAAAGGCAACACAGCCTTAAAGGCAACACAGCCTTAAAGGCAACACAGCCTTAAAGGCAACACAGACTTAAAGGCAACACAGCCTTAAAGGCAACACAGCCTTAACCCTTTAGGGCCCACAATTATTTCAAGAAATGCACTGCATACACGAGCCCGGGTACTTATCTGGTCGTAACTTTGGTGTCCTTTGGCCGATTTTGGTGATCTTGGGCTTTCTGGAAAGCTCTTGGCCAGAGGAATACAGCGATAGCCAGCAATACATCACTCGATCCACAGAACCAGCGCCGCAGCGCGATGCGGCGCTCCAAAGCCAGCATTGCGAGCGCCCAACTCAAATTCTCTGCCATTTCAACAAATTGCATCGCAGATCGCTCAAATTTTTTTACTGGAGAGCTGAGAAACATGCCTTTGCGATGACGTGAACTATCTGTAGCTGCGTGGGCCGCGAGTCAGGGAAAACCCCTAAAAACGAGTTCAAAATGCACGCGCTCGAGTTGACTCTGCTGAGCGAATTTAGTTCGAGTCTCGTATCTCCGCTCTCCGAACTCGGATTGCTTTCGGGTTTTTTCGAGCCGATAGCTGAGACAATTCTAATGTCGATAGCCCTTTCGATTGTCCGATCTGGTCAAGCGACGGCCGAGTTGCGCCAGGTTGCGCTTTGAAAAATATGCACTGTACACTGGTACGGATATATCCGTACTATGGGCCTCAAAGGGTTAAAGGCAACACAGCCTTAAAGGCAACACAGCCTTAAAGGCAAAACAGCCTTAAAGGCAACACAGCCTTAAAGGCAAAACAGCCTTAAAGGCAACACCGCCTTAAAGGGGCACTCCGGCTTCATTTTCGACGCCGAGTTTTCGATGCCAAGACGAAGGTAGGTGAAAGAGAAGACCCCTCGAACAAGAACGAGTCTCCAGAAGCGATCGAGTCGAGCAGGAAGACGACTTTTGAATTTCGGCCGAGCGAGCGCTGATGACGTAATGAGGGATTAGCTTGCCAGTGGAAATGCATCTGCGCACATACATTTCACACACTTTTTGGCCAATTTTCAATCGAAGAAGAGGTTGTTTGCTATGTTCTCCCAACGCCGTGAGCGATCCCGTCTTCTATACCCTTCCAGGTACCCTGAAGGTCCTCCAGAGGAGAATTTATCTCCATCAAAGCGTTGTTGATCCGCTAAATTCGTCTCGAGACATATTCACCCAGTGCAGTGCTGATAAATGTAGAATGTTGAATCTGTGATAATTGTCGACGCTGGAGAGAGATGATAGCCGCTGTCGCAGGGAGAGTGAAGCTGCTGGAAGTAACAACAGGGAGCCCGTTTGTATCACCTGAACAACCAGACTTCAAAGCAGCTTGACCAAATCGGAGGGTGCCTCGTTGCTTATCGTGAATATTACACCGACATGAATTACTACAAGTATACTGGTGAGTTTTTATCTTGTTTTGTTCATGCTAGTACCCTGGCCTGGAGTTCTCGTTAGCAAATTCCTATTCCCTGGCGTTTTCTAAACATTCCGTGTAGGACTGAATACGTGATCAAGTATTCCGATTGGGGTAGATGTGGAATTTGGACATGTATTTTATTAAAAAAATTATTTTCCAAATAGAGCGTTTGTAGAGAAATGGTTGCCCAAATACAACAAAATTTAATCTGCAGTTCTACAACTAACTTGTACTGAAATCCAGTCGAAGTAAAAATGATTCTTCATGACAGTTGGGGTCAATGAAATCTGATCCAGGCATAACGAATGGTGACGCCTGCCACCCCGAGAACGAATGCCCATTTGGTGGGGGATACCAAAGTACTCGAAAGTAGTGCGTGTTTCAATGTGGCATGGAAGTTTTATATGATCTCTGGTCAATGCAACATACGATAGCCATCATGAATTGCAGGCCTCGAACGCAACTCCGACCCGAATTGGCAGTACCCTAAGTTAGATGCTTTATAATTCCATGGCCCCAGCTGTAGTTATAGAGGGTTTTTTGCACATTATTCTTATAGTCGATAGGTTTATACTGATGGCCACAAACAACGGCAGTTCAAACTTCACTGATGTGTTCATGAGCTGAGAGATTTCTCTGCACTATTTCTGTTGTGCACACAGGTCTGTCCAATATGCATTGACCGCATTGGGTATGGTACCTGCTCTGAGAAGGGAATCGCTGGAGCCACAGTCCAACTATACATTCAAGAAACAGAGAGGAGCCATCTTTGCAAGCTGATACCTGATGTGTACCGACAGAATTCTCACGAGATAGCTTACAGACTACGCCTGGTGTATACTTCATAGTACTCCTTCGACTACTGTCTAGAATCAAGTCGACTGAAGCAAGTTCAAACAACTCTGGCTTCAAACGAGCCGTCGATTAGACAAACAAAACATTCTCTCATATACTAGAGCACTCTGACAACTCACGACCTATTCCTAACGATTGCCACCGCTTATAAATATGTAGAATACTGATTGGAATGTGCTCACAATCTCAACAATCCAGTGCTATAATTATTTGAACTATGTGTTCCTTCCATAAATGTTGTATCCACATATAATCCACAGTGCTGCAAAGTTTCAGAGTTCTCAGGGTATCAAACAAAATTATTTCAAATACAGTGAAATAGTTCGTGGACATTATAGCGTAACTTGTAGTTCCCTGGTCCTTTTCTTTGCTATAAATTCATCCTTTGCTCTCTAGCCACCGGCGAGTCCAACAGTGAAATTGTTAGTTCCTATTTATGTGGGTATGTGGGGTGGGGGGTAAACATATTTCTATATAAGGGACCTGCAACTGTAATACCACAGTACAGTAGAGAGCAAATATGTAGAAAACAGAAATGCATGTTCCCATCATTGTACATGGACGGGCGCAGCAGGCCGAAGCTATCAGCCAGAACAGGATTTACAATCGCCTAGAGATACTTGAGCTATTCCAGTATTCTCCGTGAGCTGTCCCATTCCACAATGGTTCATGCCACCATTATTTCTGGTAGTATCCATGTGCATAATTCCAAGAACATCTCGGATTCTTCAGCAATTTGTGCCACGGCAAAAGACAACGCTTGACTCGGTCACTGGGGCTGTCAAACTTCGCATCACAAATGAACTTCAATTTCTCATCTGGTTCAAGTATATGTACTGCCATGACTTGACCATGCTTCATCCACAGCTGGGCGAAGATTATGGCGTTGAATTCCATAGCGCACCTTCTTGCTGCCATGCAGGAATATGTTGAGAGAAGTGAACATATTTTTACTAAAAAAACAACAGCCACTGAAGAGGATAGCATTAGCAATAGCCTTGGGTGAATTTCCTGCAGGTACACGTTGTTGGTAGGACAACTGGTCGGTCTCCATATCGTCAAGTTCAGAAATCACCTGTACTACACATCTTGTAGAAGGGATTGTGATCGAAAAATTTTCTGATCATAAAATTCACTAAACTGAGGGCGAGACAAATAGTCAGTACTCCCCGATTCCGTCTAGCTGCTTTGATCAAGTGATGCTAACAAGCTCCCCGTTGTTACTTCCAGCCGCTTCACTTTCCCTGCGACAGCGGCTATCAACCTTTCTGTCCATCGTCGACAATTATCACAGATTCAACATTCTGCATTTGTCAGCACTGCACTGGGTGAATATGTCTCGAGACGAATTTAGCGGATCAACAACGCTTTGATGGAGATAAATTCTCCTCTAGAGGTCCTTCAGGGTACCTGGAAGGGTATAGAAGACGGGATCGCTCACGACGTTGAGAGAACATAGAAAACAACCTCCTCTTCGATTGAAAATTGGCCAAAAAGTATGTGAAATGTATGTGCGCAGATGCATTTCCACTGGCAAGCTAATCCCTCATTACGTCATCAGCGCTCGCTCGGCCGAAATTCAAAAGTCGTCTTCCTGCTCGACTCGATCGCTTCTGGAGACTCGTTCTTGTTCGAGGGGTCTTCTCTTTCACCAACCTTCGTCTTGGCATCGAAAACTCGGCGTCGAAAATGAAGCCGGAGTGCCCCTTTAAAGGCAGCACTGCCCAAATGTAGAGGCTATGTTTATAGAAAAGTGTTGTTGGCCCCAAAGAAGTAACAACTCAGTACTACAAGGCACATGAAACATAGCACCGTAAAGTACCGCCAGAGCGCCCCGTCTCGCGAGACCACGCCACCTTGATTTTACAGCCAGGGAAAGGAAAATCGTATGGCAGAGTGCAACGAAGTGTGTATGGTGTGAAATCCTTAGTGTAGCAAGGTCACACCTATTAAAGCAGGTTTTTGTGTGGAGCTCGTGTCAGGTTGAAGGTACAGAGATTGTCTGCAGAACATGCAGTGTGTCTACAAAGTTTGTGTCGTATGACCTACAGACAGGAGACCACCTCCACAATACGACCAAGAAAGGACGAGATGGTGGGACGCTCTGGCGGTACTTTACGGTATTACCAAAAATATGTTTTTAAAGATTACATCATATCCTGTGGACGAACTTGAGGATCCGGTTTGTCCGGGTATACGTGATCAACAGCAACGAATACCTACATTGCACATGGCACAGAAACATCAGACATGCTGACAATGCACATCACAACATCGGCAGAGCTAGTACTGTGTCCCCAGGATCCAAGGCACTCCAGTCCATTCATTAGGCATTTCCCAAATCAGCCGGCCGAAAAATTCGCCGAAAACAGTGGTTTTGAAGAAATCACCGATCTTTCGGCGAATATGCAATTTTCGCACTGAATTCGGCCAGCAGGAATACACGCCGAAATCAATGGCTGTGGAGAAATCGCCAAATTAACTATTTTCGAGCTGAATTCGCAGAAAATCGATGTTTTTAGTGCTTCTACAGCGTGCAGATACAGTCAACTTCGCGTATAACGACATTCGGCGGGGCATCAGAAAAGTGTCCTTATTCGCGAAGTGTCGTTATACCCGAAGTCCCATTATATGTATTACAGTTGGATGGGACTTTGCTCTGGGCATGGTTATTCTGTCGTTATTCGCGAATTGTCGTTATATCCGCAGTCGTTATTAGCCAAGTAGACTGTAAATGTACATTGTATACTGCGAACGGTGACTTCAAGTACTGCTTTGAGCCGAATTCTGACTTTGGATATCATAGTATGGCCGAATTTGGACATTCTCTTAGCCGATCGAAAAGCCGATTAGGCGACAAAATCGGGCCGATTTGGGAAATGCCTACTACTCATCCCAAACTGGCACCCTAACATATTGGTATACCGCACCTACATTGTAGGGGTCAAGAAAACAGAGGCAGATCTAGAGATCTTTACAGTGGGGGGGGGGGGGGGGGGGGGGGAGGGCCTCCGGTTTAATCAAAATTCAACAGCCAAAATATTGCGGAAATGATTGTATTGAAGTTGTGAAGTTGTAATTACGACAATCCGATTGTGTTAGTTGGAATCGCATGCTTTCAAAACACAATACGGACACATTTTTCTCCATCATCGACCACACCACGACTGCGCTCTCCGGCCGGCCTCGACACGGTAGCTGGCGTATCTACTGTAGCACGTGATTGTATGATTGTACAGTAGATCTGCAGCACAGTGTCAGTTTGTAAATCATGGACGTGAACAACACAAGCACAGGCTACGTGCAGTGTCGATCTACCGCAGCGCCATGTACTGTACTCCTCGACTAGAAACTTAGGAACAGGCGCGTGCCCCGTATGGGTTCCTGGGTGCCCGGAACAACCCTTTTTTTGCTCAAAATGAAGGATTTTGCTTCATTTTTTGAAAATTTTCCTGGGGGAGGCCCCCTGTAACCCCCCCCCCTTGAAGGGCAGTGGCGCACGCGCCTGAGGAATCAGGACAGGTGTTACGACCAGGGAGTCGTAAAATACCGTATTTTACGACTCCCTGGTTACAACAAGATGAGCAACGGTATCCCTTAGGAACATGTATTGAGAAGCAAATCATGAAACCAGATTATTTTTTCTCGGAAAGTGACCTTCTTAGCCTTACACAGAGAGGAGAAAGACGGATGCTGCTTACTGGTTCTGGTATAAGCTCCGCGGTTGGTGCCGGTGCTGTGAATTGTCGCCTTGGCAGTGGAGGAACATTGCAAACTGGTTCTCTGTAGGTGCTAGGTGATTCTAAAGTTGATGTGGCCATGGCTTCACTCTGTAAGAAATCCGGAAAGACAGCACTTGACGTGTTTCAACTTTATACAGTCCATTCATAAAAAGATGGACTTCTAGCTTTTGGCCATAAATGGGTCAAACTTTGAGTTTTTTGGAACTTTCTCTGCAATCCCCTATGGAATCCTCTTCCAATTGTGTTTCTGAAGTCTATTTCTACAAAAAGCAAGCCCTAACAAGAATAGGATTTCGGCCAGGTTTTGCCCCGAAAGCATTGGGGAAAGCTATCAAAATCCAGGCCATTTGACCCCGCCTGCAACAATGTGCTGTGCGGTTCGAACCCCAGTCCAGGTACCCTTTTTGGACCCTTTTTTCAAAATTTCAAATTTTGCAGCACTTCACTGTGTACGATAAAATCACGAAAAGTCGCCCAACACGGGAGCTTGCCAGAGCCAGGGCTCATCTTTTTTATGAATGGACTGTAGAAGTTCTCTTCTTTTCTTTTAAAATGAGTTGAAACAAGGGCTGGAATAGCTGCGTGTGGCTCGGGGAGCAGTGCAGGGGGCGACGGACAGAAGAGAAATTGAGGAAATTCTACTTAGCACACCCATACTTCGGTTACCGTCAAGTCTTGTATAAGAGCCGCGGCTTCTATGACTTTCTTGGGGAGTTTGCAGGCTTCTATATGAGACAGGCTTCTATACAAGACAGGTATTTCTATGTACGTCAACACTTAAACCAGGCTTATGTGTGATTTGATGGGCCCAAAATTGCGGCTTCTATTGGAGGGCGGCTTCTATTCAAGTGCGGCTTTTATACAAGACTTTACGGTATGCGAACCCCAAAGTTACGTGCACTTCAGTCTACTGGGAACCCTTTGGGCGAGTTCAAGTGGTAATATCACTACTCTTTTGTCCCTGTTGGTGGAAATAGTGACGTCACATGCCAAATCTATGGCCCTTCCCCATCAAAATGTACGTATGTGACTCGGAGTTACGGACATTTCAACGTTGTGGAACCGCCCGGAAAACGAGGTCCGAGAGTATAGCTTTCCCCTATATTGTATAATTGACATTTGTAGTGGTTGCTACCCACAGTCAACTGGGAACTTGTGGCCAGGCACAAGGGGTACATGGATGCAGCTAATGGGGTCGTTTTCGGCACTTGTGCCAGTGGTTGTGAGACTTGCCCACTCACCCCCACTGTTAGGCGCTGCATCTGCCGCTAGGGTTTATCGGGTGTTAGCGGCCGTCGTGAGTTCCCTTCGGGAACGGATACGATAATTTACTTTTTACTTAGTGGTTGCATGAGAGGTGCAGATGTGGCGTTGCAACTCACCAGGTTCTGATAGATAGGCGTCACATCAGTGGCCAGTGCCATGACGCTGGTAAACTTGCGTTCCCCTGATAATAGTGCTGCACTAGAGAAGGCACTTGCTCCAGCCTGTATGTACCACAAGAACAATGAGGAAAGTGAGAATTTTGGGCACGTGTGATGGGCCATTGTCCAACACTGGATACAATGCCACGTAAGTTACCATATTCTGATATCCTGGGTTTGGTGCTGCACTACTGCCAGCAATGCTGCTGCTGCTGCTGCTGCTGCTGCTGCTGGTACCGCTGCTACTGCCATTGCCGCCAATACTGCTACTGCTGTCAATGCTGTTGCTGCTGCCACCGCTGTCGCTGCTGATGCTGCTACTGCTGCTGGTGCTGTTGCCACTGTCGCTTCTGCTGCTGCGACTGCTTTCATCAGCAGTAGAAACCTGCTCGAGTGGTGTGGGCACATTTGAAGTCCTCACATCAACCTGCATCATGGAAATGGAGCACACCAACGAAAAACATGCAGAACAATTTTGGAAAATATAAGTTTCCGTGCATGGCACGGTAAGTGGAGTTAGCAACACACCAACATCCTTGCTATAACCAACACTTGTACATGCATAACATGCATGCACTCCGAATTCCCGCGTTTCCGCACGGGACTGTGCGGAGCATGCGCATTACTCCAATTCGCCATGCTGTTGTTTCTTGCTCTTCGCTTTGCTGTGCTGACGGTCAAATTGTTTGACTATCCCGGCCAGTTTCTGATCAATATCCGGTCAACCATGTCTCTGTCAGTGAGCGATCTCCAGCCAAAACGCTCTTTGCTTTGCTGCGCTGACGCAGTGACGGTCAAATTGTTTGACAATCGCGGCCAATTTCTGATCAATATCCGATCAACCATGTCTCTGTCAGTGAGCGATGTCCAGCCAAAATGCGCTCTGCTGAGCTGCGAAACGCACTGGCATCCCGCAATTTAGACACGACAGGAACAAAACCTACTCCGCGGACTCACCTGCTCGAGTTGAAGTTGGCTCCAGACTACTGTACGCGAGGACTTGGCCGCTCCGGCAGCGGAGCAGAACCTAGCCGAGGCAACTGCAGCCCCATCCCTGGGAGACTTTAGTCGGGAGGAGGTTTGCGCTGCCCTTGGAACTCGGGCTGCAGCTCCAGCCGTGCTGACAACCCACACGCCGGCGCTTCCAATCCAAGCCCCGGCAATTCGCACAACGTTCGTGCGGCGCGGGAGCTCTCCCACGCACGGCAAGGCACTCTGCCTGCTTTGGCTGTCGCCACGGCCACCTCAACCGCCGCAGGTAAGAAAACCTTTTATGCTACGGTGCCGAAACCCGTTCATGATAAGGTAGTGACTGGCCAGTCGTTGACTCTGATTTGGTTCCTTATTGCCAAGTGACTAGTCAGTCCCAAGGGGACACCAGCCGCAGCGTTTTACAACTTGACAACTACAGCTCCTACGGCCCAGTGGTTCTAGCACCTGTAAGCGGGCACTCCAGTCCAGGAGAGTCGAGGACATTGGCGCCTGGCTCGACGCTTGGACCACGTATTGTGCGACTTATGCAGCAGCACACCCCTCCAGGGCCCCGGACCTGTTTTCGTACCAGCCCATAATCTTGAAGATGGCTCAGAAAATTAGGCTCCAGCCTAGGCTGTGTACGAGTACGATCGATCACTTCCCCCCCCCGTTTCATAATATCCGATGCTCTGGCATTGGCATTGTGCCCAAGACGTCTGGTGGTGTGTGCCTCATCATGCACCTACCTGCTCCTAGCGGCTCTGGCATTAATGACGGCCTTTCCTTTGACGAGCTCTCCCTACATTATGTCACTGTAGACGGCGCAATGCACTGCATTTCCCAACACAGTCCCTGAGCTCTCCTCTCTAAAGCTGACACGAAGTATGCCTGGCGGCTTTGGCCTGTTTCCCCTCATGTCTATCCCGGCTTGGCATTTTTGGGAAGGTTCGTACAATGTAGATCAGGCACCACCATTAATTTTGGCCTTAGATCCTCCCCCTTCTGTTCAACAGACTGGCTGATGTGGACTCTCAGCCCAACGGCGGCTCTGCAATGATCCTGCTAAGTCTCTTACTCGTCTTCGAGTACAGCGCTTCCGGACTCTCAGCCCATCTACCGACGCAGTGCTGACACACCCTGCACAGTCCACCCTCCAGCAGTTGGCGACGCAACCATGGACCTCATCCGCCGCCCTGGCGGACAGCTCCAGCATGACATGCGCTTCGCTGCAGCGCTCCGAACCATTGTCGCCCTGCGCCAGGGCAAGCCACACTCAGGGACTGATTAGTGCCGGCAGCATTGTTCCAGATCCTGTACTTCGAGCACATCGCCCACTATGCTAATGGACAGCCGCATTGGACGGCACTCACATAAATTCCAGTGTAATAGTAATGCAGACGAGAGAGCTTGGAAGCTCAGGGCCCTACGCTATGCTTTTTTGCCTTGATGACCTAGACAAAAAAAAAATAGGGATGGTATAAAATCTTATAAGTTTCTACTTTTTGTTTTTTAGACATAACCTGGGATTCGAATCCGCACTATTGCCCTGCATGCATCCCCCGATACACTTCGCATACATACTAATTCTTCCAAGTTGCTTCACGTTATGATCTTGTATTTGAAAGTCCTATTTGAATATGCATTGTGGCCAGCCGTCTTTGATTGTACGGTACGGTACGGGACAGGTACGGGACACGTACGGTCGAGGGTAATACGCACCGTCTACCGCCTTGATGACGGCAAAAAAAGAAAAGAGATGTTATACATTTTTCAATTCTCCTATTTTTTCAGGCATTACCTGGGATTGGAACTCGCACTATCGCCTTACATGCATTCCCCCATACACTTCGCATTCATACTCATTCTTCCAAGTTGCTTCACGTTATGATCTTGCGTTTGAAAACCCTATTTGAATATTGCGGCCAGCTGTATGTGGCCAGCTGTGTTTGATGGTACAGTACGGTACGGGACAGATACGGCTTAGCGCCAGGCGTGACACAAACACACAAACAAACAAACACCAAATTAAAGCTGTGTGGACCCTGGCTAGCGCCAGACGTTACTGAAGTAACGTCTTCTGCATAGCTACGGGAATAAATACTATTTGGGTCAGGTTGTCAGCGCGTCCTGACTTGCAGCCCAACTGACGAAGCAGTGCCGGCACAACCAGCGCAGTCCACCCTTCAGCAGTTGATGACGCAACCATGGACCTCATCCGCCAGGGCCTGGCGGACAGCTCCAGCACGACATACGCTTCGCTGCAGCGCTCCGAACGCTTGTCGCCCTGCACTAGGGCAAGCCATACCCAGTGACTGATCAGTGCCAGCAGCATTGTTCCAGAACCTGTACGTGCATTGCCCACTATGCTTATGGGCAGCCGCATTGGACGGCACTCACATCAATTGTAGTGTAATAGTAATGCAAATAAATCCTGTTTGGGTCAGGTTGTCGGCGCTTCCGAACTCGCAGCCCAACTGCCGACGCAGTGCCGACACAACCAGCGCAGTCCACCCTTCAGCAGTTGACGACGCAACCATGGACTTCATCCGCCAGGGCCTGGCGGACAGCTCCAGCACGACATACGCTTCGCTGCAGCGCTCCGGACGCTTGTCGCCCCCGCGCCAGGGCAAGCCACACCCAGGGACTGGGTCAGTGCCAGCAGCATTGTTCCAGATCCAGTACTTAGAGCGCATTGCCCACTATGCTAATGGGCAGCCGCATTGGACGGCGCTCGCATCAATTGCTGTAAATAGTAATGCCGATAAATCCTGTTTGGGTCATGTTGTATTTTTGGGAGAACAGTAAGGATCGTGAGTCAGGCCGGCATTGAGCCAAGTGCGCCTATATTCGCTCACAAGTGCATCCTTCAAGCCATCCGTAAGGGAGAACAGTAGGGATCGTGGTTCAGGCCGGCATTGAGCCAAGTGCGCCTACATTCGCCCACACGTGCATCCAAACTGCATGCTCGTGTATTGACACGTCTGAATTCAACAGTAGGGATCGTGGGTCAGGCCGGCATCGAGCCAAGTGCGCCCACATTCGCCCACAAGTGCATCCCTACTGCATGCTCGTGTATTGACACGTCTGAATCCTCGCCGGGCAATTGTTGCCCCAGTTAGTGTCGGCATTGGCCATACTAACGCACAGCGGTGCTTGCAATACTAGCTCTGGCATTGGACCAGAATATTGCATAGTGTATTAGTGCTGAAACGATTATATCGATTACTCGTTACTTACTCGATAAGAAATAGATCGAACGGTTATTTCGATTTTATCGGCTAAACGAGTAGAATGGTACATGTACTTACACTCGGTGTGGGATTTCCCCCCTTTTGGGGTCGCACAAAGCGTGCATGCATCGAAAGTGTTGCGAGTACGACACGAATATGACTGTCCACTTGCAACATCGATGTACGTGTAAAGTACAAGCGCGATCGGAGAAACATCGACGTGATCACCGTCGTCGTCTTTTGAGCTGACTACTTTTCTTACCAATCCCGAAAAGATTGTTGGAGGAGAGAGAGACTTTTGCTCGCCGAGCTGAAGCTAAAGGATTTGATGGAGTCCTGCCAGCAGCTAGTCAAAGGACCTTCGGTACCTTAGGCAGACCCTGACGGAGTTTGGAGGCCAGCTAGCTCTCGGTGAGGAGAGAAACATTCGCGTGGCGATCGACTCTCCGTAAAAAAAATACAAGCTACATAGCGCCGACATACTGCAACAGCTATGATTTCAACTAACTTCTCGATCTGCTGCTTCACAAAGTTCAACTATTTACAAGTCCTGACTGTTGTAGTCTGAAGCTGGAGTCTCATCGCCCACCTACAGGTAGCTTTTGGAGCTGATGGATTTCCCGACTTGGACTCCTTCCGCAAACTCTCGCAACAGTCCTACAGTGTATGCTGTGTTCCCGCACGCTCGTGTCGACATGTACCGGATCACGGAGGCGGAAGAGCTTGACGAACTCCGCTGACTCCACGTTGCCGAAATACCGCCGTCGTCTTCGTTCTTATCGCTGGAGACATTCTCCCCTTCCAGGACCGGCGCATAGTTGTCGTCCCGGAGGTAGAGACTATGTTGTGTTTCGAAATAGTTCTTCATCAAGCTCGCGCGAATGATGATTCTCATCATGAACTCGTTCCGACGTTGTGACATGGCGATGGTCTTTGGCGGGGCACTGGCTTGGCGAAAACGCAATCTTCTTGCGCAGTAGAACATTGATCGGCTGCAGATGAGTACAGTTACTTCGTGCTTGGTCCTGTTGGAGGAAACCTGACAGGAAAGAGGCAAGACTCATCGAAGACGAAGCGCTCGCAACAAACAATGGCGCTCGAAATATCTCGTACGATTTAGGGCCTATCGCTTTGAGCCACAGCGCTCACAGCCTTGCCTACTTCATCAAAGTGAGCTCTACATGTTCGTTGACCTCTTCACACTACACAGAAGAGCGAAACAAGGATTATGACTTAGCACTTGGGTTGCAACCAGTGAGTTGCCTCTGTCTGGTCTGTATTCGTCTGGTCAGTCCGAACAGCTGACAGACTTGTTGCGGGAACATCGGATCTATGCACCCGCTTTCCGTCGTTGGCGATGTAATTGTTGGACTCGTAAAATTTTGAAATTCACAGAATGTACATGTACTGATGTAGTTACAATAATAATCGTTTAGCCGATAAGCCGATCATTATGGTATCAGCTAAGCCACTAAGGAAAAAACGTAATCGTTTCAGCACTATAGTGTATGCGGCAATTGTTGCCTATCTCCTGGTAATACAACGCGTAATAGCTCCCAAACAGGTCGGCTTGTTGTGTGGTTGGTAATAATTTGTAACACGGAAATTGTGGGCACAAGTTATGCGATCGAGTCCACCAACTAAACCAGATTTTGAACAGTCAGATGTGCACAATCTAGCACAAAACTGACAAGGCTCCCTGGCTCCTTGGCCCACCATCTGAGTTCTTAACAATTTTGGAGACAAACATTTGATTGGGTTGTGTTTTGGTTTGCTCGCTACATGTATGCGGATCTACCGCCGACTTGACTTGACATACTCACGACTTCCTCACTGCTCTTGCACAACCGAAGTGAAATAAAATACACTAAATCATGCCATGAAAACTGTTTTACAGACCGCGGACCAACTAGTGTTACTCAAGCCGCTGCTCATCGACTCCCAGTGTGATGTGTGTGTGTGTGTGTGTGTGTACGTGGGTGCGTGCGTGTGTGTGTGTATGTGTGTGTGTGTGTGTGTGTGTGTGTGTGTGTGTGTGTGTGTGTGAGCGCATGTGCCGAGTGTGGCCGTCTCTTCTCCAGGAGTGGTTTGCCTCGCCATAATGCCTCGATGAGCGCCGCAAACCTGTATCAGAACAGAGAGGTAGCCGACAATGTTCTTCCTGCGAGCGCTGGTTCCGCAGTGCCGGAGGTTTGGCGGTCCACAAGTGCCCCAACTCCCGGATGCTCCCCGCGACATCGTCTCGGGCTCCGTGCCGGGCGGCGGTGTCTACCATTGCTGCTCAGGCGACTCCTCCGCCGCTGCGTGTGCGGCTCGCTCTCTCATGCTGCAAGGCCCACTGTGGGGCCTGTGGCCGATGCTGCCGCTCCACTCGTGGATTCCAAATCCATAGCTGCCGGAGATGGCTCTCTCGTCGTGCCGATTGAACATGGTCCCTGATCTCTCGGCAGACTGCCGACTTTCTGCCGACGCGCGTCGTTTTCCATGTTGTCGGCCCCGCGAGGGGACACGTGACCGTAATGGCAGTGTTTACCAGGACCAGGACCAGGTGAGCGCATGTGCGTGTGTGTGTGTGTGCATGAGTGTGTGTGTGGGTGTGTGTGTGTGTGTGTGTGTGTGTGTGTGTGTGTGTGAGAGCGCATGTGCGTGCGTGTGAGCATGAATGTGTGCGTGTGTCTGTGTCTGTTCGTGTGTGGGTGTGAGCGCGCGTGCGCGTGCGTGTGAAGAGATTGAGCGAGAAAATGATCTCCGACTTACATTCAAAATCCACCCCATACAGAAAAGTTAATGTCATTGCGCCACCATGACAGCCTTACTTCTTACCATGTTCAGCTGTTGGTGTGTTGGATGTGAACTGCTAGTGCTACTGTTCTTGCCACTGCCAGGGGGCGGCTCGGGAGAAGAAGGTGGCGCCTGTGTGCCGTTCTGTACAGATGCAGACGGTCAACGGCGGCAATATTATATTACCACGGCAGCAAAATTTAATATTCCCATTACATATGCATCTCCGCTTCCCCCTGTTACACTGCCATTACCACTCACTGTCATGCTCACACAGCATACACCCTCATACACACACACACACATATTTCCGCCCACACCATCTTACACTCACACCGCCAGGCGCGTGCCCCGTATGGGTTCCTGGGTACCCGGAACCCCCCTTTTTTCCGCTCAAAATGCAGGATTTTGCTTCATTTTTTGAAAATTTTTCCCGCGGGAGGTCCCCCGGAAACCCCCCTTGAAGGGCACCGGCGCACGCGCCTGCACGCCGCCAATGTTCATACTCCCAGTCATTCGTCTAGATAATTTAGATCATCATTCAATCGGGCTTTGTAGTTGATCGTGATTGAGCATTACTCAAAACTCCCCTCCTTTGCACTGATATTCTTACACGTGTGATTGCACTTTTATCTATGTACACGGTAGTGCGCACAATTTGAAGTTTTGCGACCTCCCCGCCGACTGCTAGTATCTAACTTGGGCGGAGATCTCCCTACCGGAGAAATTTTGTATGTGGCAATGCTGTGTCCAGAGGGAGGGGGGGGGGGGGGAGACTATTGGTCACTATCAAGTCTTGCTGTCGTTACAGGGTTCATTCAATTTTAAATTAACCTCCCAGCCGGACATTCGCCGGTATGCCCACAAGGTAGACAATGATGCTCTGCCCAAGTGCTCAGTTATATGCCTGTATGTCCATCTGCTCTCTCTCTCTCTCTCT
Source organism: Sycon ciliatum (assembly GCF_964019385.1). NCBI lineage: Eukaryota > Metazoa > Porifera > Calcarea > Leucosolenida > Sycettidae > Sycon > Sycon ciliatum. The sequence continues at coordinate 17,481,043 of NC_088648.1, forward strand.
CTCTCTCTCTCTCTCTCTCTCTCTCTCTCTCTCTCTCTCTCTCTCTCTCTCTCTCTCTCTCTTCTCTCTCTCTCTCTCTCTCTCTCTCTCTCTCTCTCTCTCTCTCTCTCTCTCTCTCTCTCTCTCTCTCTCTCTCTCTCTCTCTCTCTCTCTCTCTCTCTCACTAGGTATCTATCTCTGAGTCTCAGTCAGGATATATTGTCCCATTCCATCATTCCTCCTCTTCGTTGTACTCCTCACCGTGGATATCCAGAGAAAATCTATACACGGCATATGT
>NC_088648.1:17486319-17488819 GCF_964019385.1 Sycon ciliatum
ATCGCCGTCGTTTTCATGCGACATGATCTCGTCCGCGCCGTTCGCCATTCCGTTTCTGGCCAGGTCGGCCAGGCATCCCACGGAATCGATCACCTTCTGCAGAGTCTTCAGCTTGTCTGGCGGAACACAAATTGGACAAGCAGCGCCAGACAGTGCAGGCAAAATGGGGACAAATACAATAATAATACATACCTGCCACCCTTTGCAGACCTGAGATCGCGACAATGACATACTTACATGATGTATGTGTGAAACTGTCTACAAATCCGGCTAGCTGAGGCATGCCACGAATGCACTTTTGGGTGCCTAGTACCGCCCTGTGATATCGGGACGGTGGGCAGGTATGCAAACAGGCTGGTGGGTTGCAATGCTCAGAAGTCAGAACTTTCAAATTGTAGCGGCCAGATGGGACAGGTCGTCGCCATATCAGAGTGGTCTAAGACATAATCGAATAACCTCAGACTACATTGAGAATAACCTCAGACTACATTGAGAATAACCTCAGACTACATTGAGAATAACCTCAGACTACATTGAGAATAACCTCAGACTACATTGAGAATAACCTCAGACTACATTGAGAATAACCTCAGACTACATTGAGAATAACCTCAGACTACATTGAGAATAACCTCAGACTACATTGAGAATAACCTCAGACTACATTGAGAATAACCTCAGACTACATTGAGAATAACCTCAGACTACATTGAGAATAACCTCAGACTACATTGAGAATAACCTCAGACTACATTGAGAATAACCTCAGACTACATTGAGAATAACCTCAGACTACATTGAGAATAACTTCAGACTACATTGAGAATAACCTCAGACTACATTGAGAATAACCTCAGACTACATTGAGAATAACCTCAGACTACATTGAGAATAACCTCAGACTACATTGAGAATAACCTCAGACTACATTGAGAATAACCTCAGACTACATTGAGAATAACCTCAGACTACATTGAGAATAACCTCAGACTACATTGAGAATAACCTCAAACTACATTGAGAATAACCTCAGACTACATTGAGAATAACCTCAGACTACATTGAGAATAACCTCAGACTACATTGAGAATAACCTCAGACTACATTGAGAATAACCTCAGACTACATTGAGAATAACCTCAGACTACATTGAGAATAACCTCAGACTACATTGAGAATAACCTCAGACTACATTGAGAATAACCTCAGACTACATTGAGAATAACCTCAGACTACATTGAGAATAACCTCAGACTACATTGAGAATAACCTCAGACTACATTGAGAATAACCTCAGACTACATTGAGAATAACCTCAGACTACATTGAGAATAACCTCAGACTACATTGAGAATAACCTCAGACTACATTGAGAATAACCTCAAACTACATTGAGAATAACCTCAGACTACATTGAGAATAACCTCAGACTACATTGAGAATAACCTCAGACTACATTGAGAATAACCTCAGACTACATTGAGAATAACCTCAGACTACATTGAGAATAACCTCAGACTACATTGAGAATAACCTCAGACTACATTGAGAATAACCTCAGACTACATTGAGAATAACCTCAGACTACATTGAGAATAACCTCAGACTACATTGAGAATAACCATGCGAGTATTGCACACGAGTCTAATACATAATCGCCAGAAGAGAAGACAGGGTCGCACCCATGCTAGAAGACAGGGTCGCTCGCACCCATGCTCAGGGGGAATACTGCCTCTAGATATAAATATGACTTTTTATTTTCTTTCTACTATCAGGCCATCATTTTTTATATCCATGTTTCGCGTCGTCCGCACGCATACGTTTTGATTTTTTGGGGAAAAAATAGAAAAAAAATCGAGCATGCAAAGTGAGTGTACGATCGTGCGAGTCATCAGTGTGGACTGGTTGCACATGGCGAAGCTGGGATTCAGAAATGGCCTCGAGACCAGCGTTGGTAAATCGTTTGTGCGGCATCTGTGAGCAGTATTCTATGAGCTTACACCAGAGACCGCATCGATCGCCTCAAGCTGAAAGGATGCGTCGTTCCGGAGCTCTTTGCTTATTTTGCAACTTTTTTATTTTTTCCACCTCTCGTATATGATTCTGGAAGTTGAACTGACGCGAAACATAGATATAAAAAATGATGGCCTTAACACAGCCCTACTGGAGAACAGGTCTACCTTGTGGGATCTTGGACATGGTGTTGATCACTTCCTGCCTGCGGGGCTTCGGTAGAGGCGTTGGCTGTGAAGCCCCTCGTTTCAACGTGGCTCGCACCGCTGTGGCTGTCCGCTCAGGGTTGGCGCGCCCGCTCATGGCCATGCTCACGGCTCTGGTCAGGAGCTCCTTGCGATGGTAGCGCTGGATACTGCGCATGTGCGAGTCCATCTTTGTGCAGTCCTCCTCCATATCGGGGTCCTGGCCGCCGATCTCCGAGCTCACAGCTATAAGGATACAACAGGAACAACAAAGTGGGCATCATCACTAAACACTGGACACT
>NC_088648.1:17493819-17646319 GCF_964019385.1 Sycon ciliatum
CAGTGTGTACCTACAGTACAAGGATCAACACGTACAGTATACGTTGGGGCGCGTGTCGGCGCCGCCGAAAAACATTTACGCTGGAAAATGGTGCAAATTTAGGAACACTTCAGGCTAGAAATGCGCATGTTTGGAACGCATGAACCGTTTTCTACGTGTTTTCCATGTGACATGACCACAGCGTATGATGCTCTCCATGATTGAGGAATAAGAACAAAAACCACTGTGACATTGGAACATTTTTGGAAAATTGCTCCACTGCGCCTTGCGCCGCTGCGTTCTTGGCCGCCCTGATCCTACTGTACATTAGTAGGTGACCGCTTTGGAATACCCGTAGGTGATTGCATATACACTGTGATGCATAAAGAAGTCATGCAGTTTCATACGGAGGAAATGCGAAGAAAGTGTTTTCAAGAGGTATAGCAGCACCTACATGAATAGAGTACATGTACTCTGTTTGTTTGTTTTTCAGATGAACGGACGTCTAATCAAAATGAAACGACACTGTGACAGTGTCAGTCTAGTGCTGCAAACGGATGCACCATGACATTCTAATCCATGTCCCCTTACCTCATCCGATTTATTTTTGGTCCATGTATCGCCGTATCCGTAGAGTCTACGCGCGTAGACCCGGGTGCTCGAATGAGACACAGGGTACCAAAACAGAAACACCCTGAAATTGTACCTAAACTTGTTCCGATTTCGTTTAGTTTTCACAAATACCATCAACATACGGCCCGCTAACGGTATGCCAAATTTCAGCGCTGCCCGGTAAACGGCTTTTGAAATACTCGCGACCCACTTTTTGTTGGGTCCTTGATTCGAGGATGTGGGTCCACGGTACGGTGCTACCGAAGACCTGCTGAATCTGCGGCTCCACTGACCATCTTGCTCTCAAAAACGAAGTAGTAAGTTACTACTCCCTGCCCTCAACTGCCATACCAAGCGTAGACGATGGTAGACCCGTGTGCTTGAATCGGAGACGATCTGACGAGTTTGCTGTTTCTGATTCGAGCACCCAATTTTCAAGTAAAAAATCCGAAGGAAATACGACTATTTTACTGCGTGCTGTAGCTTGTGTTGTAGCGCACCCAGGTTCTGAATTCCTGCTAGGTGGGTCAAGCCAGACTCTCTTCCCTGTTCCATCGCCTCTCCAAAAGTATATTCTGACATTGTAGAGGTTTACAGATGAGAAATTGCACACCTGTCAAATCGTTTCTGATTCGAGCACCCGGGTCTACGCGCTAGTGACCGGTCTGTACCTGTAGGTCTACCACTGACTGTGTCGTTCACAGCCTCAGGTCCGCCGAGTTCAGCTCGTTCCGCACGCACGCACGCGCGCCGACTACTCGTGACTGTGCAAATACGTACCTCTGCCGCTCTGGTCTTGAATCTGCTTTACGGAATCCAACAAGCGGCTGTCAAAGCTTGGTCGAAACCAGGACTGGAGCATGATGCAGGGACTAGCTATAGCGGAGGCTTGTCCTACGAGTCGCATCGACCTTCCAACTTCACACAACGACATCCAACAGCTAGTCCAGGATTTCCCTTCGGCAACACCACACGCATCCAACTCCACGCATTGGCATTGGTGCAAAGAATCCGATGGCAAACCAATACCGGTAGCGACTGCGTATCGGCTAATAAACCGGAACGCCGTGAACGAACTCACTACTAGTACTAGCGCTGTGAATGAGACCGCGTGTAACCGTTACAGCTGCAGTCGAGTTTCTGCCGCTGGTGTCGATCCAAAATTGGCGAATCTGGCCCAACGACGCAAGTTCCACTCCCTAGCTGTCCATCAGCACAGAACACGACTGTTCGCCACCAGCTGCAGGACAAAAAGACAGGTGAACAGAAAGATCACCTGCAGCACCGGTAGTAAGTTACTTAGTACAGGTGCTTTGCCGACTGAATCATGAATGTACAGTCCTACTGTACATCGACGTTTGCATTGGATCATGGAGGTCGTGCTGGCAAAGCGTATCGCAGATTTTCGGATCCTGGTCATGTAGGGTTAGCGGATGCACAGTAGGGTCTACCCACCAGTCAGTATATTCAGTCCTCGCGATGGCACTATGTCGTTGCCGGTCTGTTTATTTTGAGTCGTTCTCGCTGATGATCATGAATACTACAGTAGTATACAGCAGAAGTAAGTAGTATAGGGGAACAGCTCGACACGTCATTCGCTCAATGGGGAAACAGCCACTGGAGAGTGCCACTTCCTCCTGCCAAGTGACGGCGACTTGACGCAGCCAAGTCACACTCACACACTCACAGTGCCTAGTACTAGATCTACTGAGTAGTAGACTAGCTCGCTCTTGCCTAGTCTGGGTAGTGCTGAAGAGAATGCAGGTACGGCGATAGGTGCTGAAAAGGGGGCCGGTGGGAATTTCCCTACAAACGTGCAGTAAAACCAGGAAAAGCAGAGTGAGCTCTCTGACTCTGAGCACTGAGTGAGCAGGCTCTACTGGTACTAAAACTACAATCATGACGTAAACCCATACTTGCACAGTCATGCACAATGATAGTAGAACTTACTAGAACTAGAAGGAGTACCCTGGTAACTGTGCTAATATAACTTCCCGATGTATTTAGTAGCCATTTACCGCCATAGTCGCTATCGCACTTAAAAAAAAAAAAAATTCACGGTTCGCGTGAGACTCGGCTGGAAGCCGAGTTTTCCGCATCCGCCGTGGGAACGCCACCACCCTCTAGGATCAAAGGCGCAGATGCAGCGCCTAAACGGTGGGAGGTGAGTAGATCAGACCCACCACCAAGTGGTCAAAGACCGAAGTCCCATTAGCTGCATCCATGTTACCCTCGTGCCAGGCCACGAGTTCCCAATTAACTGTGGGTCGCAGCACGGCTGGAAAAATTCCTTCCGCTTCCAAGCAGGACTTGAACCTGGTACCCTCTGTTTCTCAATCATGGTCTTAGACCATCCCACTATGCCTGCCTGTTGGTTAAATACATACCAAGACAGTTAGTTAGTACTGTACCTACTACCTACCACCCATCGGGACAATGTCATACATGTACATACATGTATGACATTGCCCGATCTCAGGTTTGCAAAGGTGGACAGGTACAAACTAACAATAAAAGGTATAATTAAAATGAAGCTCAATATCGTCAGCATAGCCGACCCAAGGAACATGACCCGTGCCACAATCTAGAGTTCATCCGTAGACGTCGGTAGCCATCAGCCAGTGGTGATGCGTGAGGTGCTTATGGACATTTTTTGAACGTGTGGAGCCGCTTCAAGCTGAGTGGAGCCCTTACCATTTCGCTTGGCAAGCTGTTCCATACTGAGATGACAGAAAATGGGAAGAAGCGAGAAGCATAGGCAGTTGCTCTCCTGTCCAGGACTTGCTGCAGCTGCAAATGGTGCTGCTGGCCAGGAGGGGGTTGACTCCGGGTGCGCCGAGCTTCTACATGGTTGGCTGGAGGGGGGGGGGGGATCATGGCAGTGAGCTGGGGTGGTCCTGGGATGCACTGGAGCAGGTACATGTATACCAGCCCAGATACAATCCGGCGGTGGCTCGAACCTGATGCGCCAGGGTTCTCCCCACTCTTCAAGACGCTTGAGGCTGGCTTGCAAGGCGGCAGTCATGTCATCCATATTGTCCTGCGTGCGGATGAGGCTGTAGAGGGTTGTGTCGTCTGCAAATGAACTTGGTCGTGTCTCGGGAGACGGGCACTGATCCAGGTCAGACACATACAAGAGGGAAGGTGTCGGGCCTAGGATACTGCCTTGGGGCACACCTGCTGTTATGGGCACCGGGGAGGATGATTCACCGTGGACCAGGACTGATAGTTAGCGGTTCAGGAGGTGATCCTGCAGCCAGTGCAGCAGGCAGCCACCAATGCCAACGTTCCTGGCTTTGAAAATCAGTCCAGAGTGTGATAACTAAATGGAAAAAATATTATCTCTCAAAGGAAGTGTCCTTGCTGGTGTCTGTATGGTTCGGCTAAGAGCGCGTGGCTGTGACGAGATGGGAATGCAATAAATCAGAGTGTAATACCCGATCAAATGCTCCTGCTATGTCCACCGTCACCATGTGAGCGTACCCTCCATCGCTGACAGGCTTGACCCACTCATTGTGCAAAGCAGTGAGGATGTCGCACGTGCCTCTTCCTTGAAAAGCCATATTGACTGTCGGGCAGAATATTGAAATGCTCTAGATTACTAAAGTTGATTGTTCCAACTAGGAACACACGCTTCTTGCCGAACTTGACACTTGACTGGCTCACGACTGCCATCCGGAGCACACGAGGAGCACGTCGCACCTTCCACTCGGCAAACCTGCAAGAAAGCACCACTCCCTGCTCAATACACAGTGTTTCAGGGGATTCACCTATCATCAGTTGAGCTTGAGTGGGCTGAGGAAGATTATGCCTGAAAATGCACCAGTCATACTGCTCTCCAGGCCAAACCATCACCAGGGATACAAATTTGCAGAGATGCTTTGTTTCCAGCGTGACAAACACCTCGTGAAGCTCCAGGTAGCAGCGTGAGTCAGAGTCGCTCATGGAGTTGTGCTAAACAGACGTCGAGAGCCAGTATCTATTCGCACCGCTGTCACCTCCAACAGTTGTCGCACGTCCGCGTGAGGGACAACAATACGAACTTAGAAGTTGCGACTTCGACGGTAATAGTCATGAAGTTGATTGTTCCAACTAGGAACATGCGCTTCTTGCCCAACTTGACACTTGACTGACTCACGACTGCCATCCGGAGCACACGATTACTATTAATATTATTTATTCATATCTTAATAGGGCAGTCCCAACAGATAGATAGTAGTGAGACTGGCCGGTAGTTCTTGGGATCCTTCTTCTGGAACACTAGAACCACATGGGCCAGCTTCCGTTTGGCAGGCTGAACACCGTGGCGAAAGCAAGAGTTGGTGAGCGAGGGTAGCGTTTTTTTCAGCTCGTATCCACATGTCCTTTTCCTTTCTACAATAATAATATTGTTTTGATATTGGAGCTCAGATTGAGGTTCTTTCTTTCTTCCTCTTCCTTCTCCTATTTCTTGTCCCTTTGGTTTTTACTTTTGTATATTCTTGACTTTTTTTGTTGTCCCACCCATGGAATTATCTTCCCGGTGGGACTGGCTTATCGCCTTCGAAAGGAGTGAATAAAGGTGACATACTAATACTTGGCTGGGCAGCCAATGACCACTTTGCGTGGGGAATGTAGGGTTTTTATAGCCAACCACAGCTAGCAAGGAAAAGAAAAGGAAGCCGAAAAAGAGCCGATTTCTGCCGAGTTCTGCCAATTTCACTGCTTTTCGAGCAGAATCTACCACCTTTTCGAGCAGAATCCGCCGGTCCCTAGATTCCCTGGTGATGTTTGTGCCTGGAGAACAATATAAGTGGCGAACTGGCGCGTCCAGTTCGCTTCGTCGTTCGTTCCCCGGCACGTCACTATGGGACAAGTACAGTCAGCCGCAGTATCTTTGTTTTGTGGCACATGCAACTTTTCTGGTGTTAGACTGACTGCTGTTTTTTTGCGCCCCCCCCCCCCCTTAAGGCCTTTCACACGTGCTGCATGTTCCTATCCCAGCCATGTAATGAGCGCGTGTCGTTATCACTTGACCTTGTTATCACTTTTGTCACTTTTGTCATGTCATAAGGGTACGTCACGTTTCTATGCAGAATGAACGCCAATCTAGCCCTATAAGGATCAGTCTATTCTTATTATTCTTTCATTCAACATCATATTATTATTATTATTATTATTATTATTATTAACTTTTATTTTACTAGGGTGTTTCCCACAGACCTATGGTCTTCTTACGGGAGCCCCTAGGAAGGTTATGCATGAGCGAATAAATGAGCGGTAATCGGTACAAGTACGAACAGTGGAAGGCAGCATATTCCACCGGTCAGCAGCGAGATAGCCAATCCGAGAAAAGCCAGCCGTACTCTGTGCTGGGGGTAATGCCAAAGAAAAAGACACCTGGGATCTCGTAGTGGCAGTGGTGTGAGAGCTACAGCAGCGGCTGGTAAAGATTTCTTGAAGCAAAGAGCTGCATGTTCCGCTATGGATGCACCGGAACAAAAGAATGAACAATTTCAAATTGACGCGCACCGAAATATGATAAAGGCTGTAAAGGCTAAGAATGTGTGAAGCACTGGTAAACTTATCAAAACCAAATACTATTCTGAGGGATCTATTGAACAAACGGACATACTTATCATAGTTCATAGAACTTAGGGTAGTATATGCCTCCACTGATGAGCTCAGGAGGAGCGAAACAGCTGTCTGGAGCCGTGTAGGGTCATTGTCAATATCAATCTACATGTATATACCGGAATTGTCCTCGCTGTGGTGATGGTGATGAGAGTGCAGAGTTTGGATCGGCCAAGAGCGCAATGTGGTGGTGTGGAGTATTGGATTCTATAATGGCCGGGTCGTCGCTACTTCTTCTCAATAATAATAATAATCACATACCGGTATTATGATACGGGCAAAAGTACATAAGAAAACATTGTAGTATCCGAATGTTTGTTCTCACTATAAAAATTAATGCCACACTTGCCCTATGCCACACTTGCAAATATGGCAGAAGAAATCTGTATTACTGCGAGGAAGCCCTGCCCGTTTTGGGCATTGAGTACATGTACGACTCGTACTCGTCCTTGCAAAATAAGGTGAGGCCAATCCCTCTACTATGAGTATGAGGAAACTCTGCCTTTTGGGCATTGAGTACTGTGTCAGCATGAAGAGGACTACACTGTATACATGTACGTATACAACTATAATTATGGTCGCAGTGTGAGCGCGCCCTATAAGGCTGTCATCACACCATGGTACAAAGCGCTGCGTCTACGTCCACGTAAGGAGTTTTTGGTCGGTTGTCATGATGATCCGTATACGGGGTGAAAACGGGAGCAGAGGAAACGGGAGACGTAGACGTGGTATGGAGAGTAGGCCTCGACGGATAATGCTAGTTATTTTCGGCAATAATGCTACTAGCACTGCTAGTAAAAGTGGCACATTATGCTAGTTTTAATGCTCGTTATGCTCGTTATGCTCAATTTAATGCCACTTTATATGGGGTCAAAAATACTCTGTTACCACCCTAACAGCAACACCATTAACAGCTGCACAGTCTCGGACCAAGGCAAGAACGTGTGGCTTGGAACTTGCAGCTGTGTTGACAAAACTGTGATGAGCTCTCGAGCTAGTTCGGTACCAGCTAGGCTTTTGGACAGTACAGAGAAACGTACAAGGCGTTGGTGTGTGTTAAAATCGCCATCGACGTAGCGGAGGACAACAGCAAGTGCCTCACCAAGGCGTGAAGTACCATCGAAATTAACGGTGAGATGAGCTGCAGATGCAATCTCCTTCTTGATGGTAGACTGCTCATTCTGCAACAGGAATGGCACCAAATGTGCCATGTGAGTGCTGTACGTCATGCGACAGTAGTTCAAGTGCTTTCAAGCAACGGACGAAGGTGGTCTATCTTACTCAGAGGCACCCTGCTTTGAGGAAGACTCTACAACGTTGGCTCTTCGAATGTGGACATCATTGGCTACATCACCAGATAGCCCTGTTCCTGCCAGCTCCTTCTTATGGTTCTGTAGTGTACTTCTCCCACGAAGCTGTTAGCGCTTGCTGGTGTAGCTGGGCTCGTGACTTTCGCTCTTGGGCCGTCTTGTGATTCGGCTCGAAATGTGTGATTTCACAATGCTGTTCTTCGGTTGAACTGTCTGGCTGCAAGCACTGCAGTAAATCTTCCCACTGGACACGGTCAAATATTCCCCTGGAAATTGCTGCACGCGATGGTGGACGCTGCCACGAGGTGTCAATGTGGAACTTCCACCGGCAATTCACCCACGCTTAGCGACGGACTCTTTCCCACTTCTCTGGAAAGATCGTTTTCGGGAAATCGCTACTCTGGCTGGTTCGGGAAGACGTTCACACGCTCTCCTGACCTCGTCCTCTTCGGACTCTGATTCTGAGGCGTCTTCATCGTCAAACTCGGAATCAAAGTGATCATCGCTACTGCTTACTAGATCAACAATGTCTCTGGCTGCTTGCTCGGACATAGCCATGACGTGTGTTCTTCATCAGCTAACGAAGAATAAGCGGCAAACGTTGGTGGAAACAAAACGCTCCCATTCTCACCGCCTTCTCATGTACACCCATCACAAGGTTTTTTTTCCCAACGCTCATGCCCAGACTCCCAGCCAGAGTCATAGATCAACTACAAAGTACAAGTATTAGTTCAAGTAGTAGAGGGCTAGACATTATTGAAGATTTGAAGACATGAAGTGCAGTGAACCAGTGTTTTCGGATGCGAACACAGTTGAAAATCCCATGTTTTTGCAACAATATGCTAGTTTTCGCAAGAATATGCTAGTTTTCTGCAAAACCTGCTGATTATGCTAGTGCAATGCTAGTTTCCAGAAAGTGCTAAATATGCTAGATATAATGCTAGCATTCTCCGCCGGGGCCTAATGGCCATAGGGCGCCCTCACACTGCGACCATGATCACAAAAAGTCGCGACTCTGGAAAGTCGCGACTTTTTGTATGAACGTGCGCGCGCGTATCTCCCCCAGCCTTTTTCCGAGCTAGCGACCGCGACCGGCCCTGTACTAGGCCTTGGCGGATAATGCTCGAAAAGGTGGCAGATTCTGCTTTTTTTGCACCGAAATTGGCAGAACCATACAAACCTTATGGCGGGCAATTCCTCGAATTCTGCTCCATTTCTTTATCCACATACCAAACATGCATGAAACTTACCAGAAAAGGTACCAAATTCTGCCAATTTTTCTGCCGGCATTATCCGCCAAGCCCTACCCTGTACATGTACTTATTATTATTATTATTATTAACTTTTATTTTACTAGGGTGTTTCCCACAGACCTATGGTCTTCTTACGGGAGCCCCTAGGAAGGTTATGCATGAGCGAATAAATGAGCGGTAATCGGTACAAGTACTTCGATGTACGTGGGTTCAAATTTCTCCAAAAACCTGACTGCGTGTACGCGTCAAGAACTGTGCCTGTCTGATGACACGACCACCCGGTTTGGGTTTTTCACCATAGACGTAGACGTAAACGGGAGTCGGAGAACGTGGTGGGATGACGGCCAAGTAAAGTGAGAGAGATTATTGATTCAGTCACGGCTTTCCACTGATGATTGTGACAAGAAAATCGATTTTGGTAAACCTTCATGACTTTGTTGTAGTGTGGCGATGACAGCAGAATTTGTTCTCTTTATAGCTATTATAAAATTGTTGTCTCCGCGTCGATTATTTAAATAATAATAATAATGTACATAATAATGTGGCCTGGCCTGCGCGACACATGATGCAAGGACGGCATTAATGTTTTTGACCGCAATCTAGCTGCACATGTTTCTGTCCCTTTGGAAAAACGCGGCCAAGAATTTAAAATTCTGCGGCAAATTCCGCGGGGAAAAGAGGGGTTTTCCGGGGCATTTTCTAAAATCTGCGGCACTTTCTGCAAGTTTTTCACCCTCCTCGTACAAGTAGAGGATATGACAACTAGTCGCATGAAGGAGCACTTTCATACTATCCTTTGCAGTCACAAACTGAATAAGGCGGTGTTTACATGAGGCGTTTCAACCCGGGTTGAGTTCGACCCGGGTCAGCTTTCAACCCGCCATGTGCATAAAATGAATGGCGCGTTTACATGACGCATTGCGCTTGACCCGGGTTGATTTCAACCCTCCCCCCAAGGGGAGGGTTGAAATCAACCCGGGTCAAGAAAATCGTACAAACGTACTTCTGTGCGTATCTCGCGCCAGGTTTGAACGGCACTGCAGATGCAAATTTCGCGCGAACGGATTCACGTGACCATACAGGACTGTAGAAGTGGACTTTTGGCGGCATATCAGTATTTGACCCGGGTCAACTGTCTTCATGTAAACGCTCACCTCTTTTGTCTATCGTACAGACTTTCAACCCGGGCTGAACTCGACCCGGGTTGAAATTTCTCATGTATACACAGCCTAAGAGTGAAGAATCTTGGAGAGACCTGCACTGGCAAGAGAAATGTGCTCAAACAGATCGCAAAGTGGTTTTCTGCTGCTTTCTGAGTAGTAATTTTAGTAATTTACCCTAAAAAATTCAGATTCCGCGGGCAAAAGTGTGGATTCCGTGATTTCCGCGGATGATGGCAACTGCTGCAAAATTTGCCGCGGCCGCGGAATCGCGTTTTTCCAAGGGGACAGATGTTTGCATGAAGGTATCAGCGCTACTAATGCAATGTTTACTACAAGCAGGGCTCATGGCGCCTAATCTCTATATTAGGAAGCAGTTCCTTTCATGGCACGAAAGGACTCCAGCGCGCGTACTAAGCCTCAGCCAAGGTACAGTACTAACCGAGTATGCAAGATAGAACAGGCGGTGCGGCGGAGCAAACATACCACATATGGAAGAGGCGAAATCCCCGGATGCCGCCTGGTCCACAATGACAGACACCACCATGCTTATATTATATTTAAATACTTTAAACAAATGAGTAACTAAAACTAACTAACTTTAAACAAAGCACATGCATATGCGGGAGTCATAAGAAAACAAAATGAAAATAGAAGAGAAAATCCAACGACAAAAAAAGGTTACAAACTATGGAACATTATAATACAAGTGCAAAAAATCAAAGCAAACAAGGGTGGCAGATGAGCGTGACAGGCACCACTAACAGTTATTTGATGCCGGTAACAGCACTGCTGCACGGTCGGTGCATGTACGAACAGGAAGCTGGACGCACACACATGTACCGACATACCGCCTCTGGGCCATCCCTCAAATAAAGACAATAATAATTATATCCAACACGAAGCCGGCATCAACGTCCTAATACGAGAACGGCACGGCGCTTAGATGTTGACGAATAGACAGACAAGAAAGACGAGCATAGCTATAGCGCTGCCTGCGTTCGATTCATGGTGAAGTCCTGGAGCAGCACCGGTCTGTGGACAGGTCTCGTACGGGCTCTGGCCCCTAAAATTGCCGCCCACGCCGTAATTGCATGTAACCAGGTAGGCGTGTGGAAACCGCGTGGGGTTGAAATTCTGGCCCGGCAAGTTGGCGGTCTTGCACATCGTAGCACCGCAGCCGACTTGGGTTGTGCCGTTCCACACCAGCTGGGTGTAATGGCCGCACATCTTGCCAGGGGTGCACACGAGTGTGGCCAGGTCATAGTCCACTTTCTCGCTATCCCAAGCAGTAACGCTGGCGACGGGATCTGAACTAGCAGGTGAGTGGGAGACGCTTAGGTAAAGATTCTCGCCCACATACCTGAAAGCTCCGCCGGCGTCGGTCGTTCTGTTGGCATTATGTTCGTAGATGCATCGATCGCTGTACGCCTGTGCAACCCTTGCCAGGGCGGGGCTGTATGTTAGGTTTGTCAGCTGGGTGCAAGGCGTGGGTGATGCTGTAGCCCTGGCATTGTTGTGAGCAGCCAGCATTGCTGCCTCCTGAGCGGGTGTGAGCTTGGCCTGTGCTCTCTGCAATCCCGTGCATAGCACCACCACGACCAGAGTGCACAGTAACAAAGGCGACTGCATCTTCTCCAGTACTGATGATCCTATTTCTCCTCGTCAGTTTAGAGGGCTCGGCTGTACGTGAGGGACACGGATGACGTGGCAGTGTATGGCGGAATCACCAGCGGGATTCACGGCAGAGAAGCTAGCAATCTGTGGAACAGCACCAAGGAACAGCGCCAAGCAGTGCTGCACGAAAATGTCCTTGGCCTGACGACGTGCAGAGGTGCTACAAGCCCTACAAGAGCTAGCTCCACAACAGAGATGTCTCACGGAATGGTCCAACAAGCTTAGACAAATACGTTTCTCTCTTGCCAACTCCACGTTGAGACTGACAAAGCGAAGTAGACCTACAGTGTAGGGTGAAGCAAACAGAAAGTACCGATATGTGAGATCTGCTTTGTTGTTCTGTCCAGAACTTCAGGACAGCAGTTCAGGACATTCGAAGCCGAAGGGCTTGTTCATCAAGATCAAGTCCACTGAGTACAGTGTACCCGCGATCACACACTGTACTCTGTAGTACCGTACAACCGCGCGCGGCTAGCTAGCCAAGTAGATCTACATGACGTGTATGTACGTGTACGTGTACCAGTGTACATGAAAACCTGAAATGAAAACCGGTTTTCGTGTACATGTACTCTCGCTTTTTTTCTTTTTTTTTGGCGTACTCAGGTGGGGAGGGGCGGATGCATCGATGGGCGAGTCCAAGGCGGTGTTTACATCAGGGAGTAGTACAATACCGGTACAGGTAGACTCCCTCTAATTCGAATACGGTATAATTCGAACATTCCGCGTAATTCGAACTTTTTCGTCGTACCGATCTTCTTCGCTATTTTGAAAGTAGTTTGAGGTCGGATGCAGATTTTGAAGCTCCTGTCGATGTGGAATTTTCCTGTGTAGCGGCCGTGCGCCTGTCGAACGTGCCTGATGCAGAGTAGTGGACGATGTTGCCGGTGCAACGGCAAATCCACCTGTGTCAGATGCGAATGCACCAAGGCTGGCCGCCATTGCACAAACTGCTATCCCTCGGCGAAGGATCGTTGCCAAAATCGAGCACCCGAGCCCCAAACGACAGTTGCTCCAGCCGCGCCTCCCGCGCCGCCACTGCCTGCCTTGCGCAGCCCCGTACTCGTAGGAGTTCAAACGGTACGTCACGTTCCCAAATCACCTGGGCCTGCTGGGGCACTGTCCCCGCGCCTGCCGACCAGAACAGCTGCAGGTACGAGTCGTACCGAAATTTCGAATTCCCAACAACATGCATGGGACCTGCTCGAGGATAGTTGTAATAGTAGTACTAATAGTACAACATGTAGTGTACCGACGATCGCACGGAGCCAGACAGCGAGGGCAGCCACGACGGAGGAACCTCCCCCTGCGGTGCTCGACGCTGTCCCTTCAGCACCCAGCGTTACCAGCTCGCAACAGCTAGCGTGGGATTTGCTAGAATCCGAGGCTGCCGAGCCTGGAACGGGTCGAAACCAGAGTTCCTGTACTTCCAGCACGGGTCATGAGGCTGAACACCTCACGGACGGACTACTCGCAGAGTGCCGCGCAGCAGTAGATGTAAATGCACCCGCTAGCAGCTTGCAGCTTGCATCGCTATCTGATGATGAAGCTGACCGCCAGGCAGCGCAACTCTTAGCTTCCATCGACTCCAGCCAGTCTCTTGCATCTCTACCAGGACAGCCTGACAACCAGGGTGACCATGACACTGATGTACGCACCTCCCAACATATCACCACGGATATACCTGCATACACCGAGTGGCCTCAAACTAATTTCACTCTTGGAACCACGACCGCGGAAGACTGTGCGACTGCCATTGACAACGCATACAACGAAGCGGTTCACTTTCGACCGAACGCCTTTGACGTACCCAGTGGCTCCGTCGGAAAGGAATTTGTTCAGCTACTCAGCCAATACCTCCTTGCATTTGGCAATGGCTCCTCATTCCGGTGTCAGGGATTTAAGGTAGCGATGCTCTTCCAGATGCTGCTACTCCAAAAACCTTTCCATGCCCCGCCATCAGCCTTTGCGAAGTGCCTCAAACGCCGTCTCGAACTCTGGCGAGCAGGTGCCATCTCTGATTTAATAGAAGAATGCCGTACCATACACAAACAGATCGAATCCCACCAGCGGCGACAGGACAAAGCTTGCGCTGGGCATGATGACACTGCCAGAAAGTTTGCATCCCTGATAACTGATGGCAAACTCAGGTCGGCCCTCGCACAACTGGAAGAGGACAACGGAGGCGGTGTTTTGAACCTGGACGATAGAGTCGATGGCGTAACTGTTCGGGATATTCTGGCTGCCAAGCACCCGCCGGCAGAACCCGCCCATCCGGACGCTATTGTTCAAGGGGTTTTACCTCCACGACCACATCCGGTCCGATTTGAGTCATTAACTGGAGATGTCGTCCGCCGCGTTGCCCTAAATACACATGGAGCAGCAGGCCCGTCGGGAGTGGACGCTGACACCTGGAGGCGCATGTGCACCGGATTTGGAGGTGCCTCTGGTGAGCTCTGTGAGGCAATGGCTACCTGTGCCCGCCGGCTGGCAACAACATTCGTCGATCCCGCGTCTCTGGAGGCATACCTTGCTTGCCGGCTTATACCTTTGGATAAGAATCCCGGGGTTCGGCCAATTGGCATTGGTGAAGTTCTCCGCCGTATACTTGGCAAAGCCATCCTGTCTATGATACGGGACGATATCCAAGAGGCTGCAGGCAGTCTGCAGGTCTGCGCTGGACATGAGAGTGGCATTGAGGCAGCCGTTCATGCCATGACGACTGTTTTCGACGATGACGACACAGAGGCGCTGTTGATGGCGGATGCTTCCAATGCGTTTAACCGTTTAAACCGCGAAGCATGTCTTCACAACATCCAGCACCTCTGCCCGGCTATGTCTGCTATCGTTATCAATACGTACCGGCACCCTGCCAACCTAATTGTCGGCGGAGAGGTGATACGGTCCCGTGAAGGTACAACGCAGGGAGACCCTATTGCGATGCCACTCTATGCTCTCGGTGTCCTACCCCTGCTGCGGTCTGTGGCGACTGAGGGGACGGTGCAGGCTTGGTTTGCTGATGACTCAAGTGCTGGTGGAAAGTTAGTGAAGGTACGGGCTTGGTGGGATGCGCTGACCACCAAAGGTCCCTTGTACGGATACCACCTGAACCCGAGTAAATCTGTTCTCCTCGTCAAACCGGCAGTCCTCGGGCTGGCGCAGGAGCTATTCAGGGACACTGGGGTGACCATTCGTGTGGATGGGTGTCGCTACCTAGGTGCTGCAATTGGTACTGCTGAGTTCCTACAATCCTATGTCGAGGGCAAAGTCCAATCCTGGATAGGCCAGCTGGAGCGCCTAACCGTCATTGCGTCATCTCAACCGCAGGCTGCCTTCTCGGCATTCACCAGTGGCTTGAAACACAAGTGGTCCTTTCTGTGCCGCACCATGTCCAACGCTGCTCCAAGCTTTGGGCCACTGGAGAGTGCTATCCGGGACAAACTGATCCCTGCGATCACCGGACGTCAGATCTGCGAGGAGGACCGCGCTGTGCTTGCCCTGCCCTGCCGTTACGGGGGCCTTGGTATCATTGACCCGACCCAGCTGGCCTCTCAGCATCAGTCATCGAAGCAAATCACCAGAACCCTGCAACAAAACATCATCCAGCAAGTGATGCCGCTTGGCGATGCTATCTGTGATGGACAAGCAGCCAAGAAGGCAGTTCAGACGTCAGCTCGCAACGCTCTCCGAACCCACGCTGCAACTGTATGCTCTTCACTGAGTGCAGACCAACAGCGCACAGTTGAGCTTGCAGCAGAAAAGGGAGCCTCAGGGTGGTTGACGTGCCGACCCCTGAAACGCCATGGCTTTGCTATGGCGAAGGCGGAGTTTCGGGATGGTTTACATCTCCGCTACAACTGGAGACTACCGCACATGCCGTCTGCGTGCTCTTGTGGGAGCCAGTTCACCATCGCCCATGCCTTGAGCTGTCCAACGGGTGGGTACCCCAGTATTCGCCACAATGAAATTCGAGATGTGACAGCTGGCCTTCTGAAGAGAGTAGCTACCAATGTCTCCGTTGAGCCGCACCTCGAGCCTCTGTCGGGTGAGCAGCTGTCTCTTCGCACTGCCATTCGTGCCGATGCTGCCAGATTGGACGTGGCCGCTAACGGGATATGGGGAGGACGATTTGAACGCACATATATTGATGTCAGGGTTTTCAACCCATTTGCGCCCTCAAATCGCTCCTCCTCCGTCTCCGCAGCCTACACCCGCCATGAGAAGGCAAAGAAGCGTTCGTACGAACAGCGCTTGCGTGATGTAGAGCATGCCTCGTTTGTCCCGGCCGTGTTCTCTACGACTGGCGGCATGAGCAAGTGTGCGTCAGCTCTGTACAAGAGAATTGCTGTGTTGCTTGCAGAGAAGACCGGTGAGTCCTACTCCCTCACCATGGCGTTCATCCGGTGTCGTCTTAGCGTAGCGCTAATACGGGCCAGTGTAATGTGTGTGCGTGGTAGCCGATCCATGTTTTCTGCCCATGCTCCTGTCGCGTCATCTGCAGCTGTGGTCGCTGCGGAGGCATCCATTATGGCTGACTGAATATTGTCATATAGACTGTTTTCACAGCCACACTAGCTCATTTTTACTACTTCGAAGTACTTATTATTTGCCATGGCGACCCCCGTAAGTCCAAATAGCTGGCCGGGCAGGGTTGGGCCTTTTTTCCTTTTTCTTTTTCTTACTCAGCTGGCTTGGCGCATCGACTGTAAATGAACCATGGAACCGATCTTCTTCAAGTCACTTCAAGTCAAAATCGAATGCATAATTCGAAGTACGAAAAGTGCGCCGGTTGGATAATTCGAACCCAGTCTTCGTACAGGAGAGCTGTTTACAGTACATTGGCTATGTCCTTTGAACGCTTATTTCGAAGTGAGATTGAGTTGCTATCCTTGTAATTCGAAGTTCATTCTTTTCTCCTTCTCTAGCCAAGAGTAGCTCAAAAATCGATCGATGGTCCGCTGCAGGATCGACTATAGCGTTCAAGAAACCCACCTTCTCTCGAAATTTGATTCAAGCCCGTGCGAGGCAAATCGCAAAGGTTTGATTGAAGACGACTTCTTCCTGGTGGCTGACTCTTTTCGCGGATCTCGATGGCCTTTCTTGCCGCACCAGCTGGTGCGCGGAGATGTTGGCGCACAACAACACTATTGTTGTAAATATTGTCTATGCCTGTGCTCCACTTCCGTTCTTCAGAACGATGTGCTGGTGTCCGACGTCCTTTCATGACGCGGATTAGGCAGCGCAGTTCTTTTCGGTTAAAATATGTTTCAGGAAAGCTGCAGTGACTGACAACTTCTTCACTAGAAGATGAAGATAATGTCAAATGATTTTGTGTCGATCCAGTGTTTTGATGATCCGTTAACGTTGTACATGACCGGTACGACCACCTATGGTTCGTTGATGCAAATAAAAATGTGCAAAAAATATTCAGCATGCGATTTCAAGCATTTTGACATACATAGCAGTGCATGGGGCTGCATTTGGATAATTAGAAGTTCCGGATAATTAGAAGTTTGGGCCTGGCAATTTGAGGTTCGAATTAAAGGGAGTCTACCTGTATTGTACTACTCCCTGGTTTACGTGAGGCGTTTCAACCCGGGTTGAGTTCGACCCGGGTCAGATTTCAACCCGCCATGTGCATAAAATGAATTGCGCGTTTACATGACGCATTGCGCTTGACCCGGGTTGAAATTTCGCCCCGGGTTGATGATGGCAACCCTCCCCCCAAGGGCCTAGGGGAGGGTTGAAATCAACCCGGGTCAAGAAAATCGTACAAACGTACTTCTGTGCGTATCTCGCGCCAGGTTTGAACGGCACTGCAGATGCAAATTTCGCGCGAACGGATTCACGTGACCACACAGAACTGTAGAAGTGGACTTTTGGCGGCATATCAGTATTTGACCGGGGTCAACTGTCTTCATGTGAACGCTCACCTCTTTTGTCTATCGTACAGACTTTCAACCCGGGCTGAACTCGACCCGGGTTGAAATTTCTCATGTAAACACAGCCTTGCAACTTGCCGCATTCAGTGCTACATGAAAAAGTACTCACGCTACGAAAACTGTTCGTGCATCTCGTACACCGACCAAAGGTCAAGACTCTATCTTTTGTTTTTGGTGCGTGTTTTTGATGCATCACGGCCAAAAACACGCACCAAAAACAAAAGCCCCTGCTCAATAGTTGTCACGTTCGTCTTTACAAGTGTAGTCTCAGTATCATTGTCTTTCTTTATTATTTTCGAGCTGGGAATGTGAACATAGTAAAAAAAAAGAAAAAAAAAGAAAAGAAAAAAAGAGCCACGAGTCGTACAGACCCGTCAAAACTCAGGGTTTGTGCGATCCCTGGTCAAATGGGTGCCATTGGGTGGGCACTGTTGCGTACGCTTCCAACCAGGGAGTAGTACAATATTTAGAAAAGCGATCCTGTCAGGCTGTGTTTACATGAGGCGTTTCAACCCGGGTTGAGTTCGACCCGGGTCAGATTTCAACCCGCCATGTGCACAAAGTGAATGGCGCGTTTACATGACGCATTGCGCTTGACCCGGGTTGAAATTTCGCCCCGGGTTGATTTCAACCCTCCCCCCAAGGGGAGGGTTGAAATCAACCCGGGTCAAGAAAATCGTACAAACGTACTTCTGTGCGTATCTCGCGCCAGGTTTGAACAGCACTGCAGATGCAAATTTCGCGCGAACGGATTCACGTGACCATGCAGGACTGTAGAAGTGGACTTTTGGCGGCATATCAGTATTTGACCTGGGTCAACTGTCTTCATGTAAACGCTCACCTCTTTTGTCTATCGTACAGACTTTCAACCTGGGCTGAACTCGACCCGGGTTGAAATTTCTCATGTAAACACAGCTTCAGCTGTGTTTACCTGAGAAATGTAAACACAGCTGAAGCTGTGTTTACTGAAGCTGTGTTTACATGAGAAATTTCAACCCGGGTCGAGTTCAGCCCGGGTTGAAAGTCTGTACGATAGACAAAAGAGGTGAGCGTTTACATGAAGACAGTTGACCCGGGTCAAATACTGATATGCCGCCAAAAGTCCACTTCTCCAGTCCTGTGTGGTCACGTGAATCCGTTCGCGCGAAATTTGCATCTGCAGTGCTGTTCAAACCTGGCGCGAGATACGCACAGAAGTACGTTTGTACGAATTTCTTGACCCGGGTTGATTTCAACCCTCCCAAATCAACCCGGGGCGAAATTTCAACCTGGATCAAGCGCAATGCGTCATGTAAACGCGCCATTCACTTTGTGCACATGGCGGGTTGAAATCTGACCCGGGTCGAACTCAACCCGGGTTGAAACGCTTCATGTAAACACAGCCTAAGTTTCTACGTAAGGTGCTCGGTATTTCACTTAGGCTACGTAAGTCTCTACGTAAGGTGCTCGGTTATGGGGATAAGCCAAAAATCCTGAGACAGGACGTCTAAAAAAAATAATAATAATAATAATAATAAGAGTGGACGGAACTGCCAAAACTGCGGCCCTGCTCAAAATGGGAGATGCAAGAACCAACCACCCTCGGCGAGCAAACCACCCTCCCAGGATACGGGTACGGGCGATACGGTAATGGCGGCAGGGCATGCGGACTGCGGCAGAGCCGTGGGTACAGGAGCTGATGTCAGCACTCAGTCTCAGCAGCTGGCATGGGACCTGCTAGACCGACAACTTTACAGATAGACGACACTGCTAATACTGCTAGTGCGGCCGTCGACCGTGACACAGTCCATTCCTCGCCTGCGACCACGCTGCTGCAAGATGAATCCACTGCAGACATGCCTTCGACAGCTGAGGCAGTTGAGTTACTGGCCGACCTAGCGGGCTCGTACTCGCAGGAAATTACTGCAGAGGAAGGCGACGAGGAGCCCCAGCTGTCACTCCCTCTGTCCACACGCAGCAGCTGCACGTTACAACTGGGAACCCACGATGCTGAATCCACAGCACAGAATGATTATCTCTGCAGCATATGAAGAGATAGTCCATTTCAAGCCGAATCTGTTCAGAGCACCTCAGGGAGCGATAGGCTCAAAGTTTGTATCGATAATGGCGACACTCTACCAATGCTTCGGTGAGAGGGGGGCAGGAGAGGGTGCTGCAATTAAAACTGCAATGGTCGCCACACAGCTCCTTCTGCAACAGCCGTTCCAATGCAAAGACCACAAAGTCCACAGGGACCGCCTACAACATCGTCTTGCCCTGTGGGCAGAAGGCAACGTGAACGAGCTTATGCTGGAAGCTCGGACCATCCAGCGGCAATTCCAGCAAAAAGCAGGCAAAAGTCAGCAACGGCGCGACACACAGGATGATGCCAGACATTTTGCCGCTCACGTTCACGAAGGGAAGCTCCGGTCGGGCCTGCGCATGCTGTCAGAGGACCAAGCCAAAGGTGTCCTATCCCTGGATGACATGATAGAGGGCAAGTCCGTGCGAGATACACTCAAGGAGAAACACCCACCAGCCGAACCTCTCCACCCTGAGGCTGTTCTACCGGGAGATGTCCCTCAGCCCCACCACGACACATACTTTGCTGCCCTCAATCGAGACGTCATCCGACAGGCTGCCCTCAATACTCAGGGCGCTGCAGGTCCATCTGGTATGGATGCGGCAGACTGGCGTTACATCTGCACCTCGTTTAAGGCTGCATCTGACAGTCTGTGTGATGCATTGGCTTCATGCGCCCGGAGACTTGCCACACAGTACATCGATCCTATCTCACTAGAGTCATTTGTTGCATGCCGCCTTATACCCCTGGACAAGGACCCAGGTGTCCGGCCCATCGGTATCGGTGAGGTGGTACGGCGCATCGTCAGTAAGGCAATCCTGAAGATTTCCAAAGCCCACATAGAGGATGCCGTTGGATGTCTTCAACTCTGTGGCGGCCAAGAGTCGGGCATTGAGGCAGCCATTCATGCCATGCGCAATGCATTCAGTGAGGATTCCACAGAAGGGGCTCTGTTTGCGGATGCATCAAATGCCTTCAACCGTCTCAATCGATCAGTATGCCTGCAAAATGTCCAACGTCTCTGTCCACCTCTGGCACCGGCACTCGTCAATACCTACCGCAGCCCAGCCAGGCTCTTCAGCAATGGCGAGACCATCCTCTCGTGTGAGGGGACAACCCAAGGTGACCCGCTCGCTATGCCCATGTACGCCTTGGGTACGGTCCCCCTCATCCGCGAGGCTTCCACTGCTGAAGCTCTGCAGTCCTGGTATGCAGATGACTCTGTCGCAGCAAGCAGTTAACTTAGCACCATTAAGCGCCTGAGGAAGTGGTGGTCCATTCTTGTGGACCGGGGTTCATTGTACGGGTACTTCACAAACGCGACGAAATCCGTCCTTCTTGTGAAGCCACAGCATGAGGCCGAGGCGAGGAAGCTGTTCTCCGACACGGAGGTCCAAATACGCACTGATGGGTTTCGTCATCTTGGCGCGGTCCTTGGTACTGAGGAGTTCTGCAAAACCTATGTGTCAACCAAGGTTCAGAAATGGAGTCACGAGATCAGTGTGCTCTCCCAGTACGCCCTCAGCCACCCACAAGCGGCATACACGGCTTTCTGCAATGGTGTTAAGCACGAATGGTCATTTGTCGCTCGCACCATCCCGGCGACAGGTCCGCTGTTCGAGCCCATTGAGGACGCCGTACGTCTTCAGCTCATCCCCGCGCTTACCGGCCGGTGTCCGCCTGGTGACCAAACCAGGGCCGTACTGTCATTGCCCTGCAGACTTGATGGATTGGGTCTCATCAACCCCACTCATCTTGAGGACCAATTCCGTCAGTCCAGCATCATCACCCAACCTCTTGTCGACAAGATCCTCAGACAGGAGTCCAACAACGGCGGAGTTCGAGTGGCTATGCAGCTCTTGAAGTCAGAAGTCCGAAAGGAGTCAACGCAACTGGCCAATGAGCAGATGGCTGCACTGCTTCAGCAACTGGACCCAGACATCCAGTATGCCGTGAACCTCGCATCAGAGAAGGGTGCCTCAAGCTGGCTAACATCCAAGCCACTTGCAGTTTTCGGCTTCAAGTTACACAAGGGGGCGTTTCGAGACTCCTTATGCCTCCGATATGGATGGACGCCGGATCATCTCCCGACAACGTGTGCATGTGGAAAGTCGTTCACGACCACCCATGCCCTGTCCTGCTCGCTGGGCGGCTACCCCTCTCTTCGCCACAACGAGATTCGGGACATCACGGCCCACCTTCTCCGGGAAGTTGCCCATGATGTAGCCGTCGAACCCCATCTCCAGCCTCTCTCGGGGGAACACTTCCCCTTGAGATCTACCATCACCGACGACAACGCGCGCCTTGATATCGCAGTCAGTGGATTGTATGGTGGACGGTTTGAGAGGACATTCCTTGATGTCCGGGTTTTCAACCCATTTGCCCCCTCAAACCAGAAGTCATCAATCCCGGCAGTGTACCGCAAGCACGAAAAGGAAAAGAGAAGAAGTTATGAGAGAAGAGTCGTTGAGGTAGAGCATGGATCATTCATCCCGGTCGTGCTCAGCACTACAGGTGGTCATGGCAAGGCAGCTGGCAATCTCTACGCTCGGATTGCATCCATGTTGGCCGATAAGAGGTCCGAGCCTTTCTCTATCGTCATGGCATACATCCGCACTCAACTGTCTTTTGCACTGGTCAATGCCGCAGTCACAGCCCTGAGAGGTCATCGGCACAAAGCGTCAAGAATCAACGGCTGCCCTTCGATCACGTTAGCAGTGGCAGAATGCAGCATGTAATGGTCAATCCTTGACTTAGGCTGCGTTTACACGACAACGCACGGCCAGTTTTCCGTTTTCAGTCCCGCATTTCTTCTTTCGTTTTCGTACGTTTACACGATCAAAGCCGATCCGAAGTGGTCTCCGTTTGTATCGTTTTCAAGCGTCTACACGAGAGCAAAGAATCCGCCAAAGTTTGTCATGTGCCAAGTGTTGCCGTGGAAGCACCAATCACACTCAAGTAATGTTTGAAAACAGGCACACGACAACACACGACAACACACGCCACATGACGAAAATTGTAAAAACATTTTTTTGGATTGTCGAATCCGTGTAAACGGCCGAAAACGAAACAAACGTGACGGAAAACAAGGCCAGCACACCGTTTCGACTGTTTACACACCCAAATTTATCCGGCACAACATTTCCGTTTTCAAATTCTTCCACCTTGGCCAGCGTTTTGGTTTTCTTCCGTTTTGGTGTACAACTTTTACGTTTTGCTCCGCGTACCGTGGATCCGAAAGGATTTCGTTGCGTTTTCGCCCCCAGCGTTGTCGTGTAAACGCAGCCTAAATTTGGTAATCGTTTTAGTACCTCGAACCCCGTGCTGAGTTTGATACGGTTTCTGGTATCTTGGCCGTAGACTACTACGCATACTGCTTCTAGCGGTTTCTTTGGATTTTACTGATTGATTACTAGTATACTGTATTTATTATAGCAATAAAAACTGCTTTATGGCAGTTTCCTAAAAAAAGTTATTGTGTTCTAGTCCATGGACCCCGTCTAAAAAGTAAGAAATTAACGAAATGTGATAGCTGAAAATTAAAATTTCACACAAAACCTCACAATAATCACAACACTTGAAATGCTGCTTTCAACTTTAACTTGTACTGCACCAACAATTGGCAACATGCATGCATAGGAAAGAGGATCACGAGGGGAAAAGGTCTTCTACATTGTAGCTTTTAATTCTGTGTGTGATTATTGTGAGGTTTTGTGTGAAATTTTAATTTTCAGCTATCACGTTTCGTTAATTTCTTACTTTTTAGACGGGGTCCATGGACTAGAACACAATAACTTTTTTTAGGAAACTGCCATAAAGCAGTTTTTATTGCTATAATTTCTTTTGTTTTTTCTGTCACCAATCAATGGAATGCCCTATATCAATATGTAAATGATGGCTTTCACATCATATCAAGAGGTTTATGTACTCTTGATCATATCAATACCGTATTATACCAAGAGTACATTATGGGGTTATGTACTCTTTATTATACGCATTGATGTGCAAGCCTTTTCTTGCAGAAAATGGCACTAGCATAATGCATGTTCTTCTGCGGGGAAACATGTGAGTAGTGGTGGTGATACTTTTTTATACGGAGGTCATTCTGTGCATGTTGCTGTTGCAGAATTTCATGACTCTGTCATAAATTTGTCTTGCCTTTCAGATATTTCAGATTTCCCCACCCTCGATCAGATTTATTTAAGAAATGTAGCCCTGCGCCAGGTGCGTGTTGCAGAAGTTTTTGGTTGATTCTGTGTTCATAATGGTTTATAATCATGGGTTATCGTGATAAGGTCATCCAGCATCATATTGCACTGAAATCGTAATCCTGTTGATGTCGATACAACTCTTGGAAGTAGTTCAATGACTTCAAACTGTTAGTCCACGATTTTCTAAAACAACACAGCAAAGAAGGAACAATAAACATGTATTAAAATGTAAACAAATACATTGTTGAGTCCGACACCTCATTCCAACAACTACACTGATCCTGAGGATAAAAGGGTCAAGGCTATAGTTGGAGGTACTGATACAAAATTATTCTACCTAAAGCAAAGACCACATCAAAATCGTTGTTTCTCTTCCAAACCTCCCTCTTATGGAACTGCCTCCCACCAAGACTAACTGCAGAACCATCCATTATTGTTTTCACGAATGAGCTTCGCAAACTCACTTGCAAACAATCATCGTGCTTCGCTCTCCGGTATGCCTACGCCATGTACATACCCCCCCCCCTTGTGTGCTCCCCAACGCATTCACGCAGCACAACTTTTCACTACTTTCACTATAGCTCATACATGTACATGTACATTGTACATCCTTCAAAGCGGTGAACCCCTTGATAGGCGACAAGCCTCTGGGTCATCCTAATAAAGATATTATTATTATACTGAGAGATAAACAAGGCACTCCATGATAATAAAATCTTACACATCTTTTGGTGAGTATGAATGATATCCAGTCGAACCTCTTTAGGACGAACACCAAGGGACCGATGGTATTTATTCTGTGAGTTTGTCTTAACCTATTTTATAACCAGTGAATACAATTATTTCTCCAATAGACATACAAATAGATTTCTTCTACAGCGAAAGATTCTAAGCCACACCGACTCATTGACTCGTCTCGTATGAAACAAAAGAGTCACTGGAGAGGTTCTGCAAAACGAAAATGCGTACAAACTTTCGCTCTACATCATGAAGTGCGAAACTTCGCACGAACTTTCGCAACTTTGGACACGAAACGTGCAGGGAACACGAAATGAACTGTCGTAGGAAATTTCGTGAGATCGGGTCATGGCGTACGTGCACTTGACCCGCGCAAACTACGAAAATGTGCAGAACGCAAAGTTCGTGCAAAAATTCGTACACACTTTCGCAAGGACTGTCGCGAAACTTCGTTCGAATTTTCGTTTTGCAGAACCTCTCTAGTGAACCTTTCTTTAGCAACATGACGGCAACTGAAACAGCAACAGAGAAAGTACGATACATGTACTGCACATTCTTGCAGGTACTACAGGTACTACAAACAGATTGCAGATCGTAATTCTTGCTTTGGCGGCACGAAACTTTATTTGGGGCAGTGCAATCTCGGCGGTACTCACAAATCAAACAGCCCAGACTCGAGTAAACAAATGCAATCATACAAGTACGAGATTTTCACGAGATGAGACTGCACCCGTTGGCTTGTTTCGTATAATAATAATAATAACTTTATTAGGATGACCCAAAGGCTGACCGCCTATCGTGGTATGAAGCAAACAAGTTACTGAACCTCTCCACAATGGAGATTTCCCTGATATGCGAATTTATTTGGCAAATTCGGTCAATGAGTCCTTGAACCTTTCCCTCCAGATTGGGAACTGCCAACGATAGTATGCCACTGACCAGTGCCTTACTTGTAACGTACTAATGTGCAATGAATATGAGTATTTTGACAACACATCTAACACAAGCCTTACCGTAGAGAAGGGGAACTCGCGTTCTTCGCACACTGTAGGCAAGGGCAAAGAGATAAAAATGGATCTAAATCCGAATAAAATTAGCACACGTTTCCGTAAATGAAAGGGTGAGCATAAGCAAATGAATCGAAGGAAACTGGTCAACTCAGAGAAAATTCGAACGAAGTTTCGCGACAGTCCTTGCGAAAGTGTGTACGAATTTTTGCACGAACTTTGCGTTCTGCACATTTTCGTAGTTTGCGCGGGCCAAGTGCACGTACGCCATGACCCGATCTCACGAAATTTCCTACGACAGTTCATTTCGTGTTCCCTGCAAGTTTCGCGTCC
Source organism: Sycon ciliatum (assembly GCF_964019385.1). NCBI lineage: Eukaryota > Metazoa > Porifera > Calcarea > Leucosolenida > Sycettidae > Sycon > Sycon ciliatum. The sequence continues at coordinate 17,519,714 of NC_088648.1, forward strand.
AAAGTTGCGAAAGTTCGTGCGAAGTTTCGCACTTCATGACGTAGAACGAAAGTTTGTGCGCATTTTCGTTTTGCAGAACCTCTCTACATGTAGTGACTCATTTGTTTCATACGAGACGAGTCAATGAGTTGGTGTGGCTTAGAATCTTTTGCTGTAGAAGAAATCTATTCGTATGTCTATTGGAGAAATAATTGTATTCACTGGTTATACATGTATATATAAAATAGGTTAAGACAAACTCACAGAATAAATACCCTTGGTGTTCGTCCTAAAGAGGTTCGACTGGATATCATTCATACTCACCAAAAGATGTGTAAGATTTTATTATTTATGGAGTGCCTTGTTTATCTCTCAGTACCTCCAAGCATAGCCTTGCCTCTTTTATCCTCAGGATCAGTGTAGTTGTTGGAACGAGGTGTTGGACTCAGCAATGTATTTGTTTACATTTTAATACATGTTTATTGTTCCTCCTTTGCTGTGTTGTTTTAGAAAATCGTGGACTAATTTCAGTGCAATATGATGCAGGATGACCTTATCACGATAACCCATGATTATAAACACAGAATCAACAAAAACATCTGCGACACGCACCTGGTTACATTTCTCAAATAAATCTGATCCAGGGTGGGGAAATCTGAAATATCTGAAAGGCAAGATAATTTTTATTATTATGACAGAGTCCTGACATTCTGCTACAGCAACATGCACAGAATAACCTCCGTATAAAAAAAAGTATCACCACGGTCCATCACTACTCACATGTTTCCCCGCAGAAGAACATGCTAGCCTAGTGCCATTTTCTGCAAGAAAAGGCTTGCACCTCAATGCGTATAATACGGTATTGATATGATGTGAAGGCCATCATTTACATATTGATATAGGGCATTCCATTGATTGGTGACAGAAAAAACAAAAGAAATTATAGCAATAAACTGTCCCCTTGGAAAAACGCGATTCCGCGGTCGCGGCAAATTTCGCAGAAATTGCTATCATCCGCGGAAATCACGGAATCTACACTTTTGCCCGCGGAATTTGAATTTTTTAGGGTAAATTAGTAAAATTACTACTCAGAAAGCAGCAGAAAAACTACTTCGCGATCTGTTGGAGCACATTATGCTCTTGCCAGTGTGGGTGAGTGCAGGATCTCCAAAATTCTTCACTCTCATGTCAGTTTGTGACTGCAAAGGATAGTGTGAAAAGTGCTCCTTCCTGCAACGAGTTGTCATATCCTCTACAAGGAGGGTGAACACGTGCAGAAAGTGCCGCAGATTTTTGATTTTACCACAGAAAATGCCGCAGAAAACCCCCCTTTTCCCCGCGGAATTTGCCGCGGAATTTTGAATTATTGGCCGCGTTTTCCCAAAGGGACAGAATAAAAACTGCTTTATGGCAGTTTTCTAAAACAAGTTATTGTGTTCTAGTCCATGGATCCGGACCCCATCTAAAAAGTAAGAAATTAACGAAATGTGATAGCCGAAAATTAAAATTTCACACAAAACCTCACAATAATCCCACACAGAATGAAAAGCTACATGTACATGTAGAAGACCTTTTCCCCTCGTGATCCTCTTTCCTATGCATGCATGACATGCATGTTGCCAATTGTTGGTGCAGTACAAGTTTAGTGTTGAAAGCAGCATTTCAAGTGTTGTGATTATTGTGAGGTTTTGTGTGAAATTTTAATTTTCGGCTATCACATTTCGTTAATTTCTTACTTTTTAGATGGGGTCCGGATCCATGGACTAGAACACAATAACTTGTTTTAGAAAACTGCCATAAAGCAGTTTTTATTGCTATAATGCGAAGTGTATGGGGGAATGCATGTAGGGCGATAGTGCGGGTTCGAATCCCAAGATATGCCTGAAAAAGATAGGAGAATTGAAAAATTTATAACATCCCTATGCTTTTTTTGCAGTCATCAAGGCGGTAGACGGTGTCGTATTACCCTCGATCGTACCTGCCCCGTACCTATCCCGTACCGTACCGTACCATCACAGACGGCTGGCCACAATGCATGTTCAAATAGGGCTTTCAAATGCAAGATCATAACGTGAAGCAACTTGGAAGAATTAGTATGTATGCGAAGTGTATCGGGGGATGCATGCAGGGCGCGCGATACTTGGGGTCCGAATCCCAGGTTATGTCTTAAAAAAAGGAATTTTTTAAAGAATTTATAACATCCCTATGCTTTTTTGTCTAGGTCATCAAGGCAAAAAAGCATAGCGTAGGGCCCTGGGCTTCCAAGCTCTCTCGTTATATACAGAAATTTTAAAAGGGTTTAAAACTCATTGTTTGTTGGAACCACTTCCCCCCCACCCCCCCCCCCCCCCCCACCCCCTAGCCCTTTCCCAAAGGTGCTCTATTATTTCGCACTTAGTGCTTTTCGCGTCCCTCAAATATGCTGAAAAAGTGCTCTTTTTCAGTGAAAACAGGCAAAAGGTGCTCTTTTCTCAGTGAAAACAGGCAAAAAGTGCTTTTTTTCAGTGAAGCATAGCCATGATACATGTTCAGATATGAACCCAAGTTGAGAAATGAATACGCACTCTTCCATTCATGGGCCCACGAAAGGCAAAACAGGAAGTAAAGTTCAAAAACCCACTTTTTACAGCATTGTGTACAAGCTTCACCAACTAACACTTGTTGCCCCCCCCCCAAAAAAGCGGCATGCCAAGGCCCATCGAGCACTTGCAAACTGTGATCGCATGCATGAGCAAACAGATTTTAAAAGGACATATGGATACGAGTTAAGAGTAACTCTCCATCACTGTAACATGATACTATATACAGTCAGAAAGTGCAATAACTAGGAGGTGTGTTGAAGCTAGGTGTCAGGACGTCGAATGTCTCAGTACTCTGTCAGTTTTGTGCCTAGTTATTGCACTTTCTGACTGTATATAGTATCATGTTACAGTGATGGAGAGTTACTCTTAACTCGTATCCATATGTCCTTTTCTCTTCTACATTTATTTATGGCTCAACATCCGAGTTTCAAACAGATTTTAGCATGTTTTTAGCTAAAAAAGCTCAAAAAGGGTGATAATCACCAAAAAACGCAATAAAAGGCGAAAGAAACGGGCAAAAAGGGCCAAAAAGGGCGAAAAAAGGGCGAGCACCTTTGGAAAAGGGCTACCCCCCCTACAATAGAGGTGACCCTGCGTACGCGCCTGGTCGGTGTCGTACAACGAGTTATGATATGGGCTGAGGGCCATTGTCCATTGACCCTTTGGCTTTTGCAAACCTCTAATCCTCATACATGTAAGTCTACAGCAGGGAGTCGTAAAATACCACTCCCTGGCCTACAGTCAACTTCGCTTATAAGTAATTTAACGACACTCGGCGGGGCCTCAAAAAAGTGTCCTTATTCGCGAAGTGTCGTTATACCCGAATTCTCATTATAATATGTATTACAGGTGGAAGGGACTTTGCTCTGGGCATGGAAATTCTGTCGTTATTCGCGAATTGTCGTTATATCCGCAGTCGCTATTAGCCAAGCTGACTGTACATTTCATTGGTCTATACATTGTAAATTTGTAAGTGTCCAACACTGGCTGTTACGACTTACCACCCTAGCACGAGGCTCTCCGCGGATAACGCCGGCAGAAACATTAGGCAGAATGTGGTAGCACTCAATGCGACGGACCCCACAATAGGCGGTCAGCCTTTGGGTCATTCTAATAGAGTTACTATTATTACTTCTAGTATTTCTGGTACGTAAAATAGCAATGAATAAACTAATTATCTACGTGGAGATAATAATTTTAATATAGCTATGAATAGGATGAAGGCCGCAGACATCACGCAACTACGTTACTTGTTCGACATGTATTTACTGTGTATTTTATAACAAAAATATTATTGAAAACCCATAATCGATTTTCTTGTTCCTATCATCAGTGGGAAAAATACGGAACTATGAAGTGTCAACCTACCTGCAGAGGACGAGGCAGAGGATGGTAGTGATGATGATCGTGAGGATGACGAGCGGAACGAGGAAGAGGATGATGAGATGGACGAGGAGGAGTCGGGTGGGAAGGAGCGAGATGAGGCGGATGAATGTGTTGATCGTAAGAAGTCAGCTGTGTATCTACACTTGTTATCTCGTCCTGACTGTCTTAGTGTGTATGATGACTCTCATTTTTCTGTACTGTGTCGTGCACGTTATGTCCAACAGTTGAAAGTCCTTGAGGCAGTCTGTATACGTATTCATAAGCCTGTTTTGTGTAAGCAGAAGGAGCACGTTGTTGCACTGAAGTTGTATTCGTAGGTTGACACTTCATTTAGCGCCTTCTCGCCTTTGGTTACGTAATCTTGTTACCTTTTTGCGTTTCCTCTAGTGGTTTTATTGCACTTGTATTTTGTTGTTATTTCTAACACATTTCTATTTACAGTACTTAAATTCAGTTTCTTTGGTTGTATCCTTAGTTCCGTATTTTTCCCACTGATGATAGGAACAAGAAAATCGATTATGGGTTTTCAATAATATTTTTTGTTATAAAATACACAGTAAATACATGTCGAACAAGTAACGTAGTTGCGTGATGTCTGCGGCCTTCATCCTATTCATAGCTATAATTATTAAAATAAACGAATTGTGCACTCATAACCATGCACATGTGCAAAAGTAGCAAAACAATTATTAAATTCCAGAACTTGTCCTTGTAACTATCATCAGTGGAACATCGTCATTAGGGTCCTGCGGATAATGCTCCAAAAATGTTCGTATAATGCTAATTATAATGTTCCAAAAACTACCTTATAATGCTGATTATAATGCTTCAACAAGGGCTATAATGCTCTTGGTTAGGAACAAAAAATGGAAGAAAGGCTGTACATTGTCAAGCTGATACAAAATCTCTCACGAGCTCCACCACTTCTTAGCACTATAAGACATGATCGCGTCTCCATTGGCTGCTCTCCGTTGCAACTTTCATGCAGGGCTGTGGCTGAATAGTGGGTGTATCAAATCTTTTCCCCTGCTTATCCATGTAGTGCGAGGTGAAACCATTATTGCTGGTGATCATTTGGATGCTGGAAGGCTGGAAGCTTATCATGGGAAGTGGTATTCCTGCCTGCAGACAAGCTGTCACTGCTTCCACTCTGTGAAAAATGTCTTCATCTGAAACAGCTCACGTGAGGCCAGTTCCTGAGAGACGATCTCAGATCTAGATCCCTCCCATTGCAGAAATCCTGAAAACACGTGGTCAGAAGTTATTTTGCCGCTGTACATCCTCTGCTTGCCGCTGGCTCTCTTCTTCTCCTGAGGTTGCGTGGAGACAAATGCTCGGCCACAATACTTTTCTTTCCGATAGCACTTGACTGCAGGCCTTGCATTACAATCGTCCACAACTACTCACTGTACGTGCTTCACCAGGAAAGTAAGACACGCAGTGCTGAGCACTCAAATCGACTTGGTACTGCGTCCATGAGAAATTCTAGTTCTTTTCGAGCCTGCTGAGCTGGACTCGGCAAAGGCAGTTAGTTATTCGGAACAAGCTCTTTCTGTTTATAGCCGCTACTTCATCCAGGTCCAAATTTATCAATGGATCCGGCAGTGTTTACTTCAGGATCGCTAGAGATGCTATAGCCAGAACCTAGGCTATGACATAACAGGAAAACTCCTCTTCGTCTGTTTGATATTCACTTGCATAAAAGGTCCTTACGGATTGTGTGTAACAGCCTCAGTTTGCAACGTTGGGCATGCTACATCACAGGTACATTTACCTGGCTACATTGCTACATAAATTCCTTATGTAGCAAAGGCATTACATGTACATGTGTGTAGTCAGGTAAATATAGCATTTATATAGTGCTAAAGGTGTTACGTGTCTACAAAATCACAAAGTAATGTGCCGGCACAATACATGGCGTTGCGCCTCATGGCTTTAGGCAAAAACCTGAAATTTCCCGACATTATCCACTATGAAACTCGTTATGCCGCTCAAACCTCACAAAATGCTCGTCTTGTTCCTTTCTAATGCTCCATAATGCTCTAATGCTCGGATAGTCTCATCATCCCGAATAATTATAATGCCGGCATTATCCGCTGGACCCTAAGATTGGTCTCATGGTAATAATCACTGAAACAACCAGTTATACACCTGCATGTCGCTAGAATAGTAATCACAAATAGCAGCTTGCGGTTACCATGGTTACACATAGCGTCATTTACACCAGCAGTGTGAGATGTGTCTGGTATGTTTCAAGCTCGCTTGGCTTGGCATGAAGAAACAGGAAAGGTCCAGTAGTGGCCAGTACTCAAAAGAAGAGCCTGCAATAAGCTTTGTATGGCTCTTGCCATTTCACTGCTTTACGAGCATTATCAGCCTGCCACCACCTCGCCCTGGCCGCTAGAAGCCGCATCTGCAACCATGGTACATGTATCTGGAAAAAGCTTCCAGAAAGAGAGGGTTTATGCCATTTTTGAACATTTCAAAAGGAATCATGTGCAGTACTGCCTATTATTATCTCTTTGTACAGTGCATTCAACTTTGAAATGCGACTTTTTCCACACTGTTGCAGCTCAAAACCACGGAAGCCCCCCCCCCCTTTTGATTCTGCAAGCTCAATTACGGTATGATTATTGGCGATCTCTTTTCTGTATTAAAGGGGAAGTTAAGGCAAAAATTAAAATTTCACCAGTTGTAGTCTTCGGGGTGCTGAGTCGAATGGTCTTGGTCCGAGAAAAATGAGACGCTCCCTTCCTACTTGAATCCCAATCGAACTCGCGCACTTCCACCGAAACTGGGTGACTGCGCCCTACTAGATGGGGATTTGTATGCAAAATGTCACTAAAAGCGCCATTTCGTTCTTATAAAAGCACGGATGACCGCGATTGGCCCATATGTTGTAGTCTTTTGGACGCTGAGTCGACTGGTTTTGGTCCGAAAAGGCTGCGATGCAGCGTTCGCCCCTAATTCCCAATCGAACATGGTTGAACAAGCGGTCACGTGCTCTTGCGTACACCAGTCACCGTGCCTGCAGGCCCGTGCAGGGTACAACTTACACTAAGTTACAGCCTGTTTTGACCTTTTTTGGGTGCAGTCCTGTCACTCGAGTTGAACCTTGGTGTGAAAGTTGTCGCCTGCTGGCGTGGTGACCAGGTGATTTGGGCACCCAGGAGCACGTGACCGCTTGTTCAACCATGTTCGATTGGGAATAAAGGAGGAAAGCTGCATCGCAGCCTTTTCGGACCAAAACCAGTCGACTCAGCGTCCAAAAGACTACAACATATGGGCCAATCGCGGTCATCCGTGCTTTTATAAGAACGAAATGGCGCTTTTAGTGACATTTTGCATACAAATCCCCATCTAGTAGGGCGCAGTCACCCAGTTTCGGTGGAAGTGCGCGAGTTCGATTGGGATTCAAGTAGGAAGGGAGCGTGTCAGCTTTCTCGGACCAAGACCATTCGACTCAGCACCCCGAAGACTACAACTGGTGAAATTTTGATTTTTGCCTTAACTTCCCCTTTAAGTATTCACCAGTTTTAATCTCTGAAGTGAAGGACAAACTGATGCTGTTTCGAGGGATATTGTTCGCGCCCTTTCAGGGCTCAGAGCGAGATAACAAGACGGGTAACAATCAAGACATGATCAGCCACGATACCAACACTGCTCATGCACACTAAGCAGAAAAGAAGAAGAAAAAACTGCAAACGAAAACAAAATGAAACAGGATTACTAGCGAGGACTTGAGGGAATTAATACAGGTGACGGTTCGCAATGGTCAAGCACTGTGTACATATAAAGTGGGGAACACAGTCTCAGTGTGCACACACACATACACTACCGCTGGTTAATTCTGGAGAGAGAGAGAGAGAGAGAGAGAGAGAGAGAGAGAGACAAAGAGAGAGAGAGAGAGAGAGAGAGAGAAAGAGAGAGAGAGAGAGAGAGAGAGAAAGAGAGAGAGAGAGAGAGCTTACTCGCGCCCCACAAACACCAACAAATTAAGTACAACACAAAACAATTGCCTTTAGAGAGACGCAGTCAATATAAGAGGAACCAGTCCGGCCAGACAGATGGCCATGAACAGACGGGGAGAATGCGTGCTGGGCGCGGACGACTGGCCCGCAACCGTTGTGTCATTCCCTGTGGACTGTTGTAGAGATGACGGTGCTGGGGTGCGAGTGGCTGGAGGAGGGGTGGTGACTGGGGCAGGTGTAGTGGTTGGAGAAGAAGTTGTGGTCGGAGGACAAGTAGTGGTCAGTTTGTACGGTTGCTGGCGACCTTGGGCATCAGCGTAATTGCATGTAACCAGGTAGGCAAGTGGAAACCGCGTGGGGTTGAAACTATGGCCCGTTGTGTCGGCGGTCATGCACATCTTCGCACCGCAGCCGACTTGGGTTGTGCTGCTCCACACCAGCTGCGTGTAATGGCCGCACACCTTGGCAGGTTTGCACGTGTTCGTGGTGAAGTTGTAGTCGTATTTCTCGTTGTCCCAGCTTGCAACGACGTCGTCGGCATCCGTGTCTAACCCCCATGGCCCACCAACTGTACTGGCAACACTAATGTAGAGGTTCTCCCCGACTGTCCGTCTTGCGAAAGCACTGCCGGCATCGGTCTTTCTATTTCCATTATGGTCGAAGATGCAGCGATTGGTGTACGTCTGCGCCACGCTTGCCAGGGTGGAGCTCCAAGTCAGGTCCACTAGCGGGGTGCAAGGCTTCGGCGAGACATTGGACCTGGCATTGTTGTGAGCAGCCAGCATTGCTACCTCCTGAGCGGATGTGAGCTGGGCCTGTGCTCTCTGCAATCCCGTGCATAGCACCACCAGGACCAGAGTGCACAAAAACAAACGCGACTGCATCTTCTCCAGCACTGATCCTAATTCTCCTCGTCGGTTTAGGTCTCGGTTTAGGTCTCGGTTTAGGTCTCGGCTGTACGTGAGCGACACGGAGTACGTAGCAGTGTATGACGGAACCTGTGGATCAGGAACACTTACAGCACCAAGCAGCGCTGCACGAAAATGTCCTCGGGCTGACCGCGTGCAGAGGTACTAGCCCTAGAAGAGATCCGCAACAGAGATGTCTCACGGAATGGTCCACCAAGCTTCAGACAAAATAATTTTCCTTCTTGCGAGTTTGAGGCTGACAAAATAGCAGCGTGAAGCTAAAAAGAGGTGTCTGAGGCTGTGTTTACATGAGGCGTTTCAACCCGGGTCAGATTTTAACCCGCCACGTACGTGCACAAAATGAATGGCGCGTTTACATGACGCATTGCGCTTGACCCGGGTTGAAATTTCGCCCCAAGAAAATCGTACAAACGTACTTCTGCGCGTATCTCGCGCCAGTTTGAACAGCACTGCACATGCAATTTTCGCGCGAACGGATTCACGTGACCATACAGTGGACTTTTGGCGGCATATCAGTATTTGACCCGGGTCAACTGTCTTCATCAGTTCATGTAATAAACGCTCACCTATTTGTCTATCGTACAGACTTTCAACCCGGGTTGAACTCGACCCAGGTTGAAATTTCTCATGTAAACACAGCCTGAAGGGATTGTTCGCAGAGTCGACTGCTGGCGAAGTGCAGAAGCAAGAGAAGTAAAGAATATCTCATGTAATGAGTACGAGGGTGATACCGGCGAATATCCCGACTACGAAGCAGAAGGGATTGATATGAGGGTACGGTATCACCCGAGCTACGAGGGTGATATTCTACTTATCACATATGACCCTACGAACCTAACACGTACGACCGTCATATCCTGCTTATCACATGCTACATGTGTACATCGAGTCCATAAACATAAACATGATACTACAATTGTACATGTAGTACTACCCACTACTGTACATGTACTGTAGTAGATTTGACCCAGTGAACTGAATAGGACATCACATTGTGTGGAGACCCTCTCCGATGCCACACCCATTCACCCCCGTCTGTCACATCATTCGCGGGACAGAAATATTCAAAGCTTCGAATTGTTTTAATTGAAGTCTAAGCAGAAGTGAAAGGACATCAGCGTAAAAGAGTCCCAGGAAATAGAGATAGAAGAGAAGATGATGAAAATGAAGCAATATACTGCACTGTATCTGAGAATTAGTGCTGCTCACAGGCTTTGACATCATGAACGTGGATGTGAACAGCGCCTGCAAAGTTTCCGGAGAAGATGAACTTTGCGCTGTTCTCCGAAGTGACACACGTGCCGCAGGAAACTTCGGAAAGCGCGCAGTGCAGTGGTACGATCGTATACCGTATACGTACCCAGTGCACCAGTGGCTTTTTTTTTTTTTTTTTTTTTTTTTTTTTGAACAGCATTGCACTGAGCCTCTTGTACGGGTACGGCATCCCGCGCGATCACAGCGGCGCTCACCACCAACATCCTCGACCAAGACTTCAGTGTGACGGAAGCTCTTGCCAGCGTTGCCTCAGCCAAAGCGTCACAGCGTGCAGATCACCGCCAGAAAGCGAAGACCGACATCCGTGGCTTCGCTGCCGACGCATCGCCCACTTTGCAGCACACAATTCAGTTGGCAAGTGAGCCTGGCGCCTCCAGCTGGCTTACTTGTCGTCCGCTATCCCGTCATGGATTTGTGCTATCCAAAAGCGAGTTCCGCGATGGTTTGGCACTGCGCTATGGCTGGCGGCCTTCTCGCTTACCGTCAACCTGTGTCTGTGGAGCCAGCTTCACAGTAGCCCATGCCCTGACATGCAGCACCGGAGGTTTCCCGTCACTTCGACACAATGAGGTGCGGGACATCACTGCCTCGCTATTGAAACGTGTCGCCAATAGTGTCGCTATCGAGCCACACTTACAACCGCTCTCTGGTGAGCAGCTCCGCTACAAGACTGCCTCCACAGATGACCAGGCTCGACTTGATGTTGCGGCGAGTGGTGTTTGGGGAGGTCGGTTTGAGAGAGTCTTTCTCGATATTCGGGTTTTCAACCCCTTTGCTCCCTCAAATCGATCCTCTTCCATCACCGCTTGCTACCAGCGTCATGAACGTGAAAAACGGAGGCGATACGAACAGCGCGTCAAGGAGGTCGAGCGTGGAACCTTCATCCCTGTGGTTTTCGCTGCAACTGGTGGTACTGGTCGAGCTGCTGCCGCTCTCCTCAAGAGAATAGCTGCAATGGTCTCCGACAAATCTGGTGAGCCATACTCTGCAGTGATGGCATGGATCCGCTGCAGGTTCAGCTTCGCCCTTCTCCGTGCAGGCGTGGCTTGCCTGCGTGGTGCACGACGGCTGTATTCGCACCCGGAGGTGGCTGAGTCATCCGCTCGACTCGCTGTCTCGGAAGCTGCCATACAGCACTAGACACTTGTTTATGCCTCGTCATCATTGCTTTTTCTCGTATGGTCCATGTATGTAACTACTGGTACTTGTTTTTATTGTATCATTGTGTTACTTAATTCTGCCCGTACAAGAGGCCGGTTTACCAAGTTAAAAAAAAAAAAGCCTCTTGTACGGGCAAAATAACACATTTTGTGAAGAATCAACACAGTGCACCAGTGGCTAGGGATCATATCTATTGTACAGTACTATACTACTCCCTGACATGATGGTAGATCTACCAGTAAAAAAAAATTAACCTACCCTACATTTAGGCCCTCATCAGACTACGTACATAGAAAATCCAGTACAAAATCACATAAAACCTAAAAGGCAACATTTTTCCATGCCTGCTTTCAGACTACACATTTTACATGCAATATACAGGCAACCTTTGACCCTACGAAATTGCGCAAGGGGCCTGGGATGTGTGAAAGCAGCGGACAGTCGTACCCGGGTACAAAGTTCGTACAACTGCCTGGTGAAAGTACGATAAATGCAGGAAAGTTGCCTTGTACAAGGGTTGGCACCCTGCCTGAAAGGATTGGGCAGCTTTTTAGGCTTCCCGCCAGATTCTTGTTGTTGTCCTGGAAACTTCTATGTAAATGTGACTTATAGGTTGTTTTGTACCTAGTCTGAAGAGGGCCTCAGGCTGTACTCACACTACTTGAAAAACCGCGTACAAGTGACTTACGTGTGAATGTTGCCACGGTGACGGTTGCGAAAATGAAAAAAGCCCTTGAAAGCCGCTTGAAAGGTTTCAGCGGAAACGGAACCCTCTTCTACGAGGTTTTTTGCTTTCAAGCCGTTTGGAAAGCTGTGTGAGGTCAGGAGGCCGGAGCACTATTGTACGTTGAAAGGCTCCAGAATATTTTTCATGCTTTGTTTCCTCGTTGTCGTACTGCTCCTGTACATATACTTGCAGTTTCCTTTTTTTGCCTGTCATTTCTGAATTCTGTGGTGTTTTTTCCGAGTATTTTCCGTCTTTTTTCTTCCAGTAGCTTCCCGTTGTTTTGATTGCCGTTTCTGTCGCATTTCTTTTGTACCATTGCTTTTGTACCGACATCATGCCTCTCGTAGTGTTTTCTGACGACTTGGAGAAGAAGCTCATCGAGCTGTGGAGAGAAACCTCTTCATCCGTCGACGTCGACGATGTGCTACTTCTTCGCGAGGCATGGCGAATGAACTCCACGATCCAAGCAAGATATAACTGTTTCTATTTTTCTCATGAACTTAAAATTTCAAATATGTTCATCGAGCGCAAAAAAATTGAAGGAACGCAGCCTCGGGATTTGCAAAACTACCACATGACAATCATGTTTCTCCATGGTAATTTGCTGACAAAAATGTTTCAAGTCGTCACTGGAGTGCAGTGTGCTTGGAAAGGCTTTTTCAAGTACTTTTGTCTAGTTTTGAACGCGACATTCGCGTCAAACTTTCAAGTAGTGTGAGTACAGCCTTAGGCCGCAACCACACTACGTAAAAACCACAGTACAAATTTTCATGCATATCTCAGTGCAAGTCGGTATGCAACCACACTACACTTTTCGGTCTGCATAGATGACGTTTTCACGGGACCAGCACGTGACGTTGTCGTACCAAAGCGTGTGCCATGCGCTGGAAAAGACCGGGAAATAAATTATTAATTCAAAAACAATGCTGGTGCTGATGCTATGTACGATGAGACGGTACAAAAGCAAAGTTGTACACAGGAGAAGGAGCGCGAAAACGACGAAAACGACAAACGTGGCTTTCTACAGGGGCGCGCCAGTTGCTGAAAACCTACAAAGCGCATTTTGCATTTCGCACGCGTCGGCATGACGATTTCTACTGTAATGCCGTTTGTACGTGATTTTGTACCTAGTGTGGTTGCAGCCTAAGCCCTCATCAGACTACGTACATAGAAAATCCAGTACAAAATCACATAAAACCTAAAAGGCAACATTTTTCCATGCCTGCTTTCAGACTACACATTTTACATGCAATATACAGGCAACCTTTGACCCTACGAAATTGCGCAAGGGGCCTGGGATGTGTGAAAGCAGCGGACAGTCGTACCCGGGTACAAAGTCCGTACAACTGCCTGGTGAAAGTACGATAAATGCAGGAAAGTTGCCTTGTACAAGGGTTGGCACCCTGCCTGAAAGGATTGGGCAGCTTTTTAGGCTTCCCGCCAGATTCTTGTTGTTGTCCTGGAAACTTCTATGTAAATGTGACTTATAGGCTGTTTTGTACCTAGTCTGAAGAGGGCCTTAGAAAAGCGATCCTGTCAGCTTTTCTATTACTAGGGAGGTTCTGCTATACGTGAAACGTAGAGAAATCACGTAGAGAGCAGGTGTCTGGGTTAGAGTCTACGGCCTCGCGTGTTTTGTCTCCAGATTTCTACGCGGAGATGGGGTTCTCTACGTTGTGGCACACGCAGAGAAAATGCGTATGGATCTGCTGGGTATCGCGCATATATCGATCAACTGCAGGCAGAAAACTGCCAAATATGGAAGGGGAAAGTCCCAGTACGCACTCCACGTGACTTCTCTAGGTGAAACGTAGAGCAGAACAGCATTTCTTTACGTTACGGGAACGCGAAGAAAGTTCGCGTGATTCTTTGCGTCGCGTTCCCAAAACGTAGAGCAGAACCTCCCTATTGTGTTCACATGGCAGAAAAAACGACATCGCTATGCTACGTAAGTTTCTACGTAAGGTGCTCGGTATTTCACTTAGGCTACGTAAGTCTCTACGTAAGGTGCTCGGTATTAGATCTACCAACGCGTAGTAGCCGTGTGCTGTGCACGTGCACGGCAGACATTGTGTTCAGTGCATGCATGCAGTCCGCGGATCCGTGTTCGGATGTGCATGCGCGAGGAACTTCCTTCTTTGGAACTGCTTCTTGCATGAGCTGTTTCGGATATTTCGTCTCATGGCCTGGCTTATTTCGTTTCGGCGCTGCTGAGACCTCCTTTCGCGGAATATTACTGAATGACAGGTGAGTTGACCAGTTGCCTTTGATTCATTTGCTTGTGTTGACTCTTTCATTCAGGAAAAGTGTGCTGATTTTGGGGCGGAATGCAATAAATAATGGAAAAGTTGACAGGATCTCTTTTCCTAATTTTGCTTTTCTGCTGCCGAGCTGCGAGGCCTCCTTTTACGGAATACTCGATGACAGGTGATCTCTAAGTTGACCGGTTTCCTTCGATTCATTTGCTTATGTTCACCTTTCATTTACGGAAACGTGTGCTGATTTTATTCGGATTTAAATCCATTTTTATCTCTTTGCCCTTGTCTACAGTGTGCGAAGAACGCGAGTTCAACTTCTTGACGGTAAGGCTTATGTTAGATGTGTTGTCGAAATACTCATTTTCATTGTACATTGGTACGTTACAAATAAGGCGCTGGTCAGTGGCATACTATCGTTGGCAGTTCCCAATCTGGAGGGAAAGGTTCAAGTACCAATTGACCGAGTTTGCAAAATAAATTTGCATATCAGGGGAAATCTCTATTGTGGAGAGGTTCAGTAACTTGTTTGTTTCATACGAAACAAGCCAATGGGTGCAGTCTCATCTCGTGAAAATCTCGTACTTGTATGATTGGATTTGTTTACTCAAGTCTGGGGTGTTTCATTTTTATCTCTTTGCCCTTGTCTACAGTGTGCGAAAAACGCGAGTTCAACTTCTTGACGGTAAGGCTTATGTTAGATGCGTTGTCGAAATACTCATATTCATTGTACATTGGTACGTTACAAGTAAGGCACTGGTCAGTGGCATACTATCGTTGGCAGTTCCCAATCTGGAGGGAAAGGTTCAAGCACCAATTGACCGAGTTTGCAAAATAAATTCGCATATCAGGGGAAATCTCTATTGTGGAGAGGTTCAGTAACTTGTTTGTTTCATACGAAACAAGCCAATGGGTGCAGTCTCGTCTCGTGAAAATCTCGTACTTGTATGATTGGATTTGTTTACTCAAGTCTGGGCTGTTTGATTTGTGAGTACCGCCGAGATTGCACTGCCTCAAATAAAGTTTCGTGCCGCCAAAGCAAGAATTACGATCTGCAATCTGTTTGTAGTACGTACCTGTAAGAATGTGGAGTACATGTATCGTACTTTCTCTGTTGCTGTTTCAGTTGCCGTCATGTTGCTAAAGAAAGGTTCAGTAGAGAGGTTCTGCAAAACGAAAATTCGAACGAAGTTTCGCGACAGTCCTTGCGGAAGTGTGTGCGAATTTTTGCACGAACTTTGCGTTCTGCACATTTTCGTAGTTTGCGCGGGCCAAGTGCACTTACGCCATGACCCGATCTCACGAAATTTCCTACGACAGTTCATTTCGCGTTCCCTGCAAGTTTCGCACTTCATGATGTAGAGCGAAAGTTTTTGGTTGTACGCATTTTCGTTTTGCAGAATCTCTCTAGTGACTCCATTGCTTCATACGAGAAGAGTCAATGAGTCGGTGTGGCTTAGAATCTTTCGCTGTAGAAGAAATCTATTCGTATGTCTATTGGAGATATAATTGTATTCTCTGGTTATAAAATAGGTTAAGCTCACAGAATAAATACCATCGGTCCCTTGGTGTTCGTCCTAAAGAGGTTCGACTGGATATCATTCATACTCGCCAAAAGATGTGTAAGATTTTATTATTGTGGAGTGCCTTGTTTATCTCTCAGTACCTCCAACCATAGCCTTGCCCCTTTTATCCTCAGGATTTGTGTAATGCAATGTATTTGTTTACATTTTAATACATGAGCCCGGATCAGCGAAAACCATCGCTTGTGTTTGATATCAAGTTGATCAAAAAGTGACGTTGAAGCCGAGCGAAAGAAAAGTCGCGGACCTAACACTACCCACCACCTTTCTGTCTTTCTTGTCACTAGTCTTTCTTTCCGCCTGACAAGCCCGTGTTTGTTTGTTTGTCAGTGACTAGCTAGCTAGGCGAGCCCCAGGCAAGTGAGGAGACACGGCTGGGAAACCCCACGTACCTGAGCTGGCTGGCGAATAAAAAAATAGGTACGATCGCGGGGCGCGAGCATCGCACGCGCATCGATCGTCGTTGACGCCAATCACGACACGACATTTTTTGGTGATGACTGGGATGGCGATTGCTCATCAAGGGAGTCAGGTGAAAGCCGCGGAGCTCCAGAGGACGACTCTCTCCTCCCGCAAAGCGACTCGGCGAGGCTGCAGACTTCGTGTAGAAGAAAGCAGCGCTGATGAGAATGACAACGACTCGAGTGGATATTGTTGAGCGATGAACGACTCCTTCACTAGTAAGTTTGTCGGATATCGACAGTGACGATGCAGAGCAAAGGCGTCTCGATTCACGACTGGAAGAGCAACGAGAGCTAGCGCCAGACAAGATCTGCTTCGTTGGCTTGGACACTGAGCATTGTTACTTGAAACATTTATTTGGTCCATGCAGCAGCTCCCAAAATAATTCAAAAAAATATGTTCCTGTAGGGTCAGGTAACCGTTGAATGTATCTGCACCTAGTACGTACCTCATGCTCATGAGCCTGTGTGCTAAGTAGTCACAGCTGCTGTGATTGCACTCCGTGTGTGCAGATATGTTTCATGGAAGTGAAGGGCTTGGAGAGCATCAGTACTGAGCCTGGTGTGGATGCAATATCAGCCCCTGGAACTTGGCCATATGCCGTTAGCTGCGCAATAGTCAGTGAAGCCAATGATTTACTTGGACGAGCCAGTGTCTGAGTACACCCCCAAGGACTATAAAATTCCTCCTTGTTAGCCGGCTGAGTGATGGCAATGCCTAACAGGATCAGACACATACCAACGCTCATACTTGCATTCTACACAGAAATGCCACTTCCAACATTTGTACAGAGATGTGGTGTACCGCATTTTTTGGTCACTTACGGTGCTGTGATTGATCTAAAATTTCTTGAGACTGGTTATCAGTGGTTGTGGATCAATTTGGAGCACAAAAATATTTTTCGAAAATTTTGCACATGTGATGGTTTTTGCTGATCCAGGCTCACATGTTTATTGTTCCTCCTTTGCTGTGTTGTTTTAGACAATCGTGGACTAACAGTTTGAAGTCATTGAACTACTTCCAAAAGTTGTATCGACATCAACAGGATTACGATTTCAGTTTCAATATGATGCTGGATGACCTTATCACGATAACCCATGACTATAAACCATTATAGACACAGAATCAACAAAAAACATCTGCGACCCGCACCTGCCGCATGGCTACATTTCTCAAATAAATCTGATTGAGGGTGGAGTAATCTGACAATTTTATGACAGAGTCATGAAATTCTGCAACAGCAACGTGCACAGAATGACCTCCGTATAAAAAAAGTATCACCACCACTGCTCACATGTTTCCCCGCAGAAGAACATGCATTATGCTAGTGCCATTTTCTGCAAGAAAAGGCTTGCACATCAATGCGTATAATATGGTATTGATATGATGTGAAGGCCATCATTTACATATTGATATAGGGCATTCCATTGATTGGTGGCAGAAAAAACAAAAGAAATTATAGCAATAAAAACTGCTTTATGGCAGTTTTCTAAAAAAAGTTATTGTGTTCTAGTCCATGGACCCCGTCTAAAAAGTAAGAAATTAACGAAGTGTGATAGCTGAAAATTTAAATTTCACACAAAACCTCACAATAATCACACACAGAATGAAAAGCTACATGCAGAAGACCTTTTCCCCTCGCGATCCTCTTTCCTATGCATGCATGTTGCCAATTATTGGTGCAGTACAAGTTTAGTGTTGAAAGCAGGGAGTAGTATTGTACTACTCCATGGTTGAAAGCAGCATTTCAAGTGCTGTGATTATTGTGAGATTATTGTGAGGTTTTGTGTGAAATTTTAATTTTCAGCTATCACACTTCGTTAATTTCTTACTTTTTAGACGGGGTCCATGGACTAGAACACAATAACGTTTTTTAGAAAACTGCCATAAAGCAGTTTTTATTGCTATAATTATACTGGGTTCGGGAGAGCAGAGCGATCAGCAGCAACTCGAACTACTCCCTACAGGCGTATGGTACACATGCATGCTTAAACTCAGGTAGCCGGGTAATTGTGCGGACCTCACCAGGGAGAGCGTTCCACAGCAGAGCACCAGCAACAGGAAATCTCCCCTGACCGCAGCGGCTACGGTTAGCCTGGCTTAGTAGGCCATTTGACTGCTGATGGCGGGTAGGGGTGCCTTGTGCCGGGTCAGAAGCTGGGCGAGCACAGGGCTGGTGCGGGCGTGGATGCACCGCCAGATGGTGATCAATATTTTCTGCCTGTAGAGCTCGCTGACACGGTACAGGGAGTGAGCAGCGGCTGCATGGCTGTCCGGGCGGGTTGCCATCGATACAGCGGATGGCTCTGTTTTGCGCGGTTTGCAGTCGTTTCAGTTGACCCTCTCGCATTGCGGCTGAAAAGCAGCAGGAGCCATAAAGCAGGTCGGGCATTATGACCGCCTTCACATACACCTGACGAGAGCATCTTGACAGGCTTCGGCGTGCCCGCCACAATGCGCCAATTTTCTTGGCAACCTTGGTGACCACATAGTTTACATGGGTGTCCCAATCTAGGCGATTGTCAAGGTGAACGCCGAGGTAGCGCGCAGAAGACGCTGAGGGGAGGAGACAGTCGCCGCATTTGACTGTTACTTCCTGTACATGCTGCTGGGGAGAGATAGTCAGAACCTGGCTCTTGGTGGCGTTCAAGATGAGGCCTCGGGACTTCAGCCAAACGGCCAGAGCAGTTGCCGCTGTGGTGAGGGTTCTGAACGCTTCCGCAGCTGAGGCCTGGGAGTCGTACAGGGCTATGTCATCTGCAAATTGTACAATTGGCACAGGCGAGGAAACCAAAGGGACATCTCGTGTGTATATACTGAAGAGGACAGGGCCGAGAACAGAGCCTTGGGGCACTCCGCAGGTGCAAGCCAGAGCAGGGCTGGTTGAAGGCGAGATGAGGATCTGCTGCTTGCGGCCAGCCAAGTAGTCGACGAACCAACTAAGGGCTTTTCCAGAAATTCTAACCGCAAGGAGGTCTTGAACTAACTTGTCGTGGTGCACTTTATCAAAAGCCTTCGACATGTCTAGTAGGCACAGCCCTGTGGTCTTACCACTGTCTCTCGCCTTCTGCAGATTATCAGTCAGCACACAGAGGACGTCTTCCGTGGAACATTTCTTGCGGAAGGCAAATTGTGTTTTGGGTAATGCCTTCGTCAAGTCCAAATGACGAACTAACTGGTGTTGCACTGCCCTCTCCAGCAACTTGGACACTATTGGAAGAAGGGATACAGGTCTATAGCTGGTGGGGACTGATGGGTCACCGGCCTTGTAAATTGGCACGACAGACGCCAATTTAAATGCGGATGGAATGGTTCCAGTCCTCAGCGAGGTGCAGAACAGCACAGCAAGAGAATATGCAAGCAAGTCAGCACACTGCTGTAGCAGAGAGCCCGGTATGCCGTCACTACCTGTGCCTTTCCGCGCATCCAACTTCTCAAGGAGACGTCGGACGTCAGCAGGAGTCACAGGATCAAGTTCGGTCAAGGAGACGGGTCCAGCGGGACCGTGCGGGGTACAGAGTTGTTCAGGACAGTTGGGATCGGTGACAATGGAGTGGAACGTGTCGGCCACCTCACTGATGCTACAACTAGGATATTGGCGGCGACGTGAACGCCCAGTGACTGCATTTAGAATGGCCCAAGACTTCCTAGGGTTGGCCACATTTTCTTCGCACTGACGGGAGAAGTACTCGTTTCGCTTGCGCCGATACGCGTTCCGAGCAGTGCTACGTGCTTGTTTGAACTCTGCATACAGTGTGCTGGCGAGGGAGCATTCGAAAACAATGAACAGTATGTGTAACAGTTTTCCCCTGTTCTCTATAACTTTACACTCCCTCGCACCTCGTGCGTCTTACGCCTGTCTATTAGCACCTTCATTGGCGCCATTGCCACATGTATACTATCACATTTTGCATATAACTGGTCGAGGCACGCTCAACCAGGCCTCTTACTTTTCAAGTTTGATTAAACCTGTTACACTGGTAGCAGAGGATGGTTACTACTCTGCTTTTGGCAGGTGTTCTGGTCGCTCTGCTTACGCTCCTCGTACTCGTCGTTCGGCTGATAAACGATATCAAGACCGCTCAGCGCGTTAGCCAAGGACACCGAACGATACATCCGAACTCGGAACCGTGGGAGCCAACACCCCGCCTTACGAAAGAGCCGCCTGTGTTTGGAGGAGATTCCGCTACATTCAAAGAATGGACGTTTGCAATGGACATGGCCCTACGGTCGTTGGCACTCCCAAATGCGGCACAGAGGGTCGACTACGCGGCAGGATTTTTGACTGGAAACGCTCGTCTTTGGTTGATAGCGGCATTGGAAGCTAACCAAGTGTTTTCCGACTGGCCTGCTCTGAAAGCGGCACTTGGCGATGTGTACGGACCACGGCACAACGAGGAAACATCGCGTATGGGACTAATTTCCGCAGCGCAGCGCGGGTCGCTGGACGCATACATTGCTGCTTTCACTCGCCTCAGCCTGCAAGTGCCGGAAATCGACCACCACACCAGAGCGCTGCTGTTCGTCAGGGGTCTAGTGCCGCACATCCAGCGACAGGTCATGCGTGAGCATCCACGTACCCTGGAGCAAGCTGTCATGGCAGCAAACACCGTGGAGCAGTCGTCAGGGCCACCGGCGTCGGGGCCACCAGCCAGTAGAGAGTCGCGTTCCGTGCCCAGCTTCCGTGGTCAGGGCCGCCGCAAGCTGACGGACCAAGAGCGTGTCCAACTGCGAGCAATGGGACACTGCTTTGCTTGCAGGAAGCCAGGCCACCTCGCTAAAGACTGTACTGAGGGTGGACAGCGCTACCCAAACGCTGGTCGCCAGTAAGAAAGGGGGTGCGCTTACTGGCGACGACCCAAGCGCCCACGCCGGTACCAGTCGCTAACCGGTTCGGAGCTCTGGAGGTTGAAGACGTTGCTCTCCAGGAACCTACGGAGCCGGAGACACCCATAGCTGTAGGAAATTGTCCCGTTGCAGAAAGGTGTCATGTCAGCAACGTCAGCGTCGGCAATGAACCTGAACACGACCTACTGCGCATACAGGGAAAGATCGGCGGTCGCCGTGCAGTGATGCTGATAGATTCCGGTTCGACGCATGACTTCATTGCAGACAGTTTTGTTCGAAAGCATCATCTTGACACGGATGCAAGCTCAGCAGTGCTGAGCGTAACATTGGCGGACGGCTCGACCAGCGAGGTCCCGCAGATTTCCACACGCACGCTAAGGGTGACAGTCGGGGGCTTCAGTGAGGAACAGCACTTTACTGTGTATCCCCTGACTCGCTACGACGCTATTCTTGGCAAGCCGTGGCTTACAAGGAACAACCCCAGCATCAACTTCCGTACGAACGAAGTTCAGTTGGACGGTGAGCCCTTTGTTGCCAAATTGCCTTCAGCTAACCCGCCGACAGCCGAAGGGCCATCTGTGGAAAGCATGTTTATCAGTGGCCGACAAGCTCGTCATGCCCTGAGGAGTGGAGCCGAGGGGTTTCTTGCATGGGTCACTGCTGCAAACGAGGAGAATCGTTCCGGGCCACAACTCCAGGAATCAGAGCAACAAGACATCCAGAACCTGCTCAAGAGGTACCAGGATTTATTTCCAGACGAGCTGCCGAATGAGCTTCCACCGAAGAGACCAGTCGACCATGAAATCCAGATAGAAGATGGAGCCAGACCACCGTCTCGACCCGCCTACCGCCTGCCGAAACCAGAGATGGACGAGCTCCAGTCACAGCTATCAGAATTACTTGAGAAGGGATTCATTGAGCCAAGTAAGTCGCCATACGGTGCACCTGTGTTTTTTGTGAAAAAGTCGGATGGTACTCTGAGAATGGTGTGCGATTGGCGAGAATTGAATAGAATTACGATCAAAAACAAAGCTTGTCTTCCTAATATTGATGACTTATTCGACACGATCCAGGGCAGTGCATATTTCTCCAAGTTGGACTTGCGGTCAGGCTACAATCAAATCAGAATTCAAGACTCGGATGTTTCTAAGACGGCCATTAATACGCCGTTCGGCCACTTCCAATTTAGAGTCATGGGATTCGGGCTGACTAATGCCCCGGCCACCTTTCAGTCTCTCATGAACTCTATTCTGCAACCGCATCTCCGAAAATTCGTTGTAGTATTCTTGGATGACATTCTAGTTTTCAGCAAGACCTGGGAAGATCATCAGCATCATCTTCAAACAGTTCTAGAAACACTTAGAAATAGTGAGCTGTATTGCAAACAGTCTAAATGCGAATTCGGCGTGAGAGAAGTTCTCTTCTTGGGGCATAAAATCAACGGCACATCAATTTCCCCTGATCCCAAGAAGATAAGTGCTGTGGAAACATGGCCAACTCCGTCGTCAGTAACTGATGTGAGGAAGTTTCTTGGCTTTGCAAACTATTTCCGAAGGTTCATAGATCGACACTCGACCATCTCTCGTCCATTAGAAGAAATCACCGGAAAAAATTCACGCTTTGAATGGAGCGCTGCTAGACAGAAGGCATTCGAGTCTCTAAAATCAGCATTACTCGAGGCGCCAGTGTTGCAACTGGCCGATGTTGAGAAAAGCTTCATGGTAGAAACTGACGCAAGTGACTTTGCCGTGGCGGGTGTGCTCCTGCAGCAGGGAGAAGATATGGATTTGCATCCCGTAGCCTATTGTAGTCGGAAACTGTCAGCTGCAGAACGCAACTATACTGCGGCCGAGAGGGAAACGTTGGCTGTGGTATTTGCATTAAACTGCTGGAGAATCTATCTATTCCGCCACTTTGACCTGATGACTGATAATATGGGTGTTGTCTATTTACGAACCAAACCGACTCTCACCAAGCGTGAGGCAAGATGGGTAGAGTTTTTAGCTGACTATGACTTTACGGTCTTTCACAAACCAGGAAAGAAAAACATTGCCGACCCGCTTTCACGCCGTCCAGATCTGTTCAGTGATTCTGAAATAGGCGGGTCATCCTATCCCCCTAACATTCAGTTGAATGCCATAGAGCATACCCTAGAGATTAATCCAGACTTAGCGCAGTTAATTGTCAACGGTTACAAGTGCGACAAGGATCTTGCTCCCATTATCAGGAGACTGAAAAATTCAAGCCATGACAATCTGCACGACCGTTACCTTCTAAATGAAACACCCGGTTATCTTTATCTCAGATCTTCACCACAGAACAGGTTATGCATTCCAAAGAGTAGCAAACTCCGACTCGCCCTGCTTCAAGAATACCATGACTGTGTGACTGCGGGGCATCCCGGTCGAGATCGCACCTATTTCAGACTCTCTAGATATTTCTATTGGCCCAGAATGGGACTGGATGTAAAGGCGTTTGTCAAGTCATGTGACGTCTGCCAACGAGTTAAAGGCGGCCAGCTAAAAACTGGTCTCTTGCAGAATTTACCAGTGCCCAGTCAGCCGTGGGCAGATATCTCGATGGATTTTATCATGGGTTTGCCTAGGACCGATACAGGTCATGATGCTATATATGTATTTGTAGACCGCTTGACAAAGTGTGTACATTTAGCACCTACTTCCTCTACTATTGACGCTAAAGGAAGTGCTGATCTGTATATTCAACATGTATTTCGACTTCATGGTTTGAGTTCTAGTATTGTATGTGATCGTGATCCAAGATTTACGGCAGCATTTTTTCAGGAATTGTTTGATCGCTTAGGAACGAAACTAGCATTTAGTACTGCCAATCACCCTCAGACAGATGGCCTAACTGAACGAGTAAACAGAATAGTAGAGGATGTGCTGAGGGCTTTTGTAAATCATAAACAAGATAACTGGGATATGCTCCTACCTCTCTGTGAGTTTTCTATCAACAGCGCTACTCAATCATCTACAGGAAACACACCGTTCTTCTTAAATTACGGTCTAAATCCCAGAGCGCCACCCGACTTCCTCAACCCTATTCAGGGAGGCAGAGATTCAGCTGATTGGTTGCAAGCAAGACAAGACGCGGTCAAGATCTCACAAGATGCGCTAGTGGCAGCTCAAGCTCGTCAGGCCTTCTATGCAGATCGGACAAGGGTCGAGGGAAAGCTGAAGGTGGGAGATTTGGTAATGGTCTACCGGGATTTCCTCCTGACTCCTGAAGCTCGGGACCGACCATCCCATAAATTACGCCCCAAGTGGTTTGGCCCCTTTCCTATAACCCATGTGGTCGGCCCGAATGCCTACAAGCTCAAGTTGCCTCATACCAGCCGCTGTCACCCGGTATTTAATGTGTCGGCACTCCGTGCCTACGAGAAGAACGCTATTCCTAATAGGAGACAGCCTACGCCTCCGCCTATCACGGACCTTGATGGTCATGCCCGCTATGTGGTGGAGAACATTCTCAGTCACCGCCGTCGGCAGAATCAGCTTCAGTACCTAGTCAAGTGGCAAGGCTACTCTGATGCCACTTGGGAGCCTGAACATTATTTGTTGGATGAATCTGGTAATGACATTGTTCCACTTCAGAAGTACAAAACCTTGGCTTCTGCCCGCTGAGTTTTGCAGTTGAACTTCTAGTTTCACCTTACACATTTGTTGAGCTTATTACACTTTATTTGCATGGAGTTTCAGTCGTCTTATTGTGTTACTTCAGTGCGAAGCCTTTTTTCGTCTCGCACGTGTTTGCGCTTATTGTACTCTATTCCACTTGAGCATTTGGGTTATAAGCTCCTTCCTCTCCATAGGAGGGGGATGATGTAACAGTTTTCCCCTGTTCTCTATAACTTTACACTCCCTCGCACCTCGTGCGTCTTACGCCTGTCTATTAGCACCTTCATTGGCGCCATTGCCACATGTATACTATCACATTTTGCATATAACTGGTCGAGGCACGCTCAACCAGGCCTCTTACTTTTCAAGTTTGATTAAACCTGTTACAGTATGTGGTATTTGTTGAGCGTGAAGAGCTAGAGGAGGACAGTGCAAACACATTGTGTGTGACATGGAAGGAGTGCATGGTATTTGAAGAACTGTGTGCCGGCTGGTGGTGATGGTGGTCTTTGTCAGCATGTATTCGTGCTGCTTCTTGTGCTGGAACATTTCTCGCCCAGGAAGGCAGATTGCGTGCTCCCTGGCCCTCAGTCGGCAATGGGGCATTTGTTCCAGGAACATTACCGCAGAGCCAGTGATAAGTCGTACCTTTGAAAAGTCAAAGCTTGCCGTTGATCGGAAGCGTAGCACAGTGGATTGCTCCCTCTTCGAAGCACGAGGACCAAAGCTTGCCGCTGCCAGCAGCAAAGTATGTGTGCGGTTCTTTCAAACCTATGAATATCCCCCCCCCCCCTCTTAGGGAGACTGCATGTTCAAAGTGAACTATTTTCTAGTATATTTAATGTGAGACGGGCTGTCTAGGCCCAAGATGAAGATAGTTTTTTTCCGTTTCTATACCTTCCTAATAAAATATATTGCGACAGAGCTTTCGGCCATACTCCACTTTACAACATCCTCAACCCGTCACCATCATACGCTCTTGGCCGAACTAATGCACGAAGCATAAACACACCAGCACAGCAAAGACACTTCCGTTGACAGATACTGTTTATGCCTCTAGACAGCTGTTTCGTTCCTTCGCGCTCATCGTTAGAGGAGGATACTAATGATGATATAAGATAATAGAGTTTCTGGTCTGATATTGATGATTGGAGATCTAAGAAAGCAATGACAGTGAAATGTATAATACTATCATGATTATTATGCCAGTCTGGTAATGCGTTGTACTGGTGGACAGTATTGAAATCATCACTGCATTCGATGCAAATAATGATATGCCTTTGGTTTCAGCATTGAAAAAGAGAGTAAGAGAACTTGGTTGATTTGGTTGCATCTACGACTAGCTACCGGGTGTTGTGACCAGCAATGTTACCATGAGAGAAAATAAGAGGGCAAGGATCTGTTGGGTTTTGTCGTGCCGTGCCGGTGCGAGAACCCTAAGTGCATGGCTAAACAGAACAGTTTCATCCACAATGCAGAATGTCTTGCGGTACATGGCATTCATGAAGAAACTTTGGGCCAGATCGGGATCATGCCCAAACGAAGGAACAAGATATCTTTCCAGCTCAGCTAGTTATATACCGTGAAACGGATGATGTACTTGTGCCAAATATGCATGCGAGCTTCTGTTCCATTCGTCCCAGGCGTAGACACATCAATGCCAATAGCAGCTGATGCACCATTAGTACATGCTCGTTGGCAATTTACGGCCACCTCCAACTGTATCTGCCGTCCCTCAGCTTCTGTCTTCACAGATCTGGCGCGGCGCAGGACATTTTCTGGGCTAGGCACAAGGAAGTCCCACAGAGCGGTCCAAACACCTGAAGGCAAACCAGTCAGAAACTGGAGCGGCTCAGAGTCTTCCTTTATGTTATCGTAAGTAAGCAGCTGTTTTTCGGCTTTCTTCACCCCAGTCCTCACGTCGCCCAACTGCTCCTCGGGGCCTCGAGACTCTGTACACGAGCTCTACTTGCTGCCAGCTCCTCGGATGCAGATGCTGCACTTCCATTACAGGACCAAACTGCACTGAGCCAGGTTCCTTTCCAACTCAAAGTGCTGTTGCCTCTCAGCAAAATACTGGTTTGTGAGCATGGGGAGCTCGTGATGCAGATGCTGCACTTCCGTTATAGGACTCGGAACTGCACTAGGCTCAGCAAATACTGTTTTGCGAGCCTGGGAAGCAGGGCGTCCAGACTCCACTCTCTTGCGAAAAGCAAACCTGGTAGGACAGCTGTTTGGCTTCCTTGACTCATCCTGCCCTAGTAGAGCTGGGTAAAACGATTTCGATTTCGGGATCGAAATGGTCGCTGCAACCCGAATACTAGTATTCAGAGCGACCCTAAAACATTATTATTACTACGTCCTTCCTCACGGGGAATAGCCTGGATCCGCTTGCTCCAGGCCGCTGTGGCTCCACACGAGGGAAAGAGTGAAATGACTTGTTTGCTTCGTCCTCCTGCTCTGACAGTGAGGAACGCAGCAATGATCCTGAGAAGGCATCCTGAAGTCGAAAAAAAGGAAGACGTCTGAACAAAAACAAACAGCTCAAATCAAAAGTCCTTGTGACATTTTTTGTAGACAGGCTTGCACTGCATGTAGATTTCGCGTGCTCTGCACTTCGCATGCGAAAAGTCACGCACAGCCGCGGTGAGGTTGGTCGCGTGTGTGCAGCAGGATCCCACGCGACTGCGGAGTTGCCCCCTTGCTCGAACCCAGACAATAATAAGGGGATCGGTCTATTGTCAGGTAAAACATGCGGCGGCCGGTCATGGAGATTTCGCGGCGACCGTGGCGGAATGAGGCAGCCTTGCACTGTGCCTTTGCGCACACACGCTCCACCTGCTGCTCGAAGCTGAGTGACGAGTCCAATAGGAGCAGCAGTAGCTGAGACTTTTTGGGATTCAGCACAAGTCCCCGTTCGCTGAGGAAGTCCTCCAGATTCAAGAGATCTGTCTGCAGCATTCTGAGCACGGTTGATGCCTTGCGACCAATGACGTAGAACGCGATGTCGTGCGCAAACAGGAGAGCACGGCAATGTTGAAATTTCTGAGGGGTACGGCGGATTTAATGCAGAAAAGTAAGAGACCTAACACGGAGCCTTGTGGTACACCACGTGAGCAGGGCTCTGTACTGCCTCGGGCATCGCCTACAACGGCCGACTGGGTTCTCCCAGCAAGCCAAAGAGTAAGGTAGTCTGCGAACCAACGCAATGCCACACCTCCCACGCCAACTGAAGTTGTTGTCGTCGTTGTTGTTGTTGTTGCAGGGGCGTCGGAAGGTAATTTAGTGTGGTACGGTCACCCATCTGAAGTACAATTCACTCGTGTGTGAGGGATGGCTGAGCCGAATTTTTTGGGAATTTATAGTCCAAACCAGTGCATTTTATCGATTCACAGGGTACTTGGGGCAAATAGTGGTACGGTCAATACCGTACCGTGTCCGACGCCCCTGTGTTGTTGTTGTTGTTGTTGTTGTTGTTGTTGTTGTTGTTGTTGTTGTTGTTGTTGTTGTTGTTGTTGTTGTTGTTGTTGTTGTTGTTGTTGTTGTTGTTGTTGTTGTTGTTGTTGTTGTTGTTGTTGTTGTTGTTGCTGTTGTTGTGCTTTTAGCAAGAGTATAACCCCCAATATACTCTTGCTTTCATTAATAGTCGTTCAGCCAGACAGCAGTGGTGCCTTCTCACAAGGACATGACTTGTATTGTATAATATTATTATTATTTGAATTCGCAAGTACACACGGGCTGTAAGCCCAATTACATGGAAGCGACTTTTAGAAGAGGAGAAGGCAGAAAGAGAATGGGAAGGGGAGAAAACACAGTCACGGAAGGGAGAACGATGTACGCATCATGACAACCTCCGTGCCTATCACTTCCCTGCGGCCTGACATGCCAGACCACAAGCCAAGGCAGCCCAGTCGAGACTATAGTTCGTTCTGTATGCAGGAATTCCACAAGTATTAGTTGCTGAAATCGGTATCCCTACACTCTTTTTCATCCACAAACCCCCACCAAATGGCCGCTGAGTGGGTGAAGAAGTTCAACTGTGCACTGGATGAACTCGCGCCAGTTGTCTCACGAAGAGCGTGAAGGCCTACTTCTAAAGTAAGATGCCCTTTCATGACTGAGGAACTCATTATCTGGTCCAGTACTATTCTTTCTAATACCTTGGCGCATGTAGGCAGCAGCGAAACCGGGCGGTAGTTTGCCGCCAGATCTGGGTCTCCAGATTTCATAATTGAACTTATGATAGCTTGCTTAACCCTTTAGAGCCTAAATTATTTCAGGAGACGCATGAAATTCACAAACTCACATTTTCATCTGACTGTAATTTCGATATCCTTTGGAGTATTCCAACAATCTCGGGCTCTATGGAAAGCTCTCTCCAAGACGAACACAGCCATACCCAGTTCGCAATTGATAGAGTCGTAGGAGTAACGCCGCAGCGCGATCTGAGCGCTCCAATGCCAGACCTGCGAGCGCGGTACTAAATTCTCAGCCATTTCAACAATATCGATCGCAGAACGGTCAATTTTTTTGCAGGAGAGAGCTTCAAAATGCAGCTTGAAAATGACGTATGCCAGTCGTGCACGCGTCGCCAGCGAGTCAGGGAAAATCCCTTGCTGGCGTTTCAAATTTTACGCCGCGCGAGCCGACTCGCCCACGCGAATTTTGTTCGAGTGTCGTAACTCTGCGCCATGACCTCGGATCGTCTTCGGGTTTTTTGGAGCCGACAGCTGAGGCTTTTCTGATACGATTAGACCTTTCGTTTGTTGAATTCGAACAAGGATTGACTGAATGACGAAAGTTTGAAGTCACCTCAGCATGCACTGTACAGTCTGGCGGATATATCCGTCCTATAGGCGTTATAGGGTTAAAGATGGTGGGGACATTACCAGTTTGGAGGGATTCGTTCACCATGGCTGTGAGGTACTCCGCAATAGCATCTCCACCATTCTTCAGTATGGATGGTAGCACATTGTCTGGACCTGGTGATTTGCACGAATTAAGAGACTTCAGAATATCAGACACGTGTACTGTCACTGGTTGGAAATTCGTGAGGTGAGGTAGCTGCTCATTGTCTTCAGGTGGAATTTGTAGAACCCCAGGCCTGTTGGTGTCTTGAACAATTGGAAAATTGGTGCAGTGGGCTGGTTCCGGGTGGGTCTACGGCCTGCCATGCAGACGCCACTGCCCTCTTGGGTCATTCCTTAGATCCTGGACTTTCTCAAACGGTATCTTCAGTTGTCTGTTCAAGCGCTTTCCTTGACGCCTGGCTGCACGATACCTTTGTTTAAGAGCTGAGTCGTCTGGCCTACGCTGTAGCTGTCGGTCGAGAGAGAGAGAGAGAGAGAGAGAGAGAGAGAGAGAGAGAGAGAGAGAGAGAGAGAGAGAGAGAGAGAGAGAGAGAGAGAGAGAGAGAGAGAGAGAGAGAGAGAGAGAGAGAGAGAGAGAGAGAGAGAGAGAGAGAGAGAGAGAGAGAGAGAGAGAGAGAGAGAGAGAGAGAGAGAGAGAGAGAGAGAGAGAGAGAGAGAGAGAGAGAGAAGTCGCACTCCCATTTCCAGGTCTATGTCATTATCGTTTCGGTATATTCACTTCAGTAGTAATCATGCTCGATTGTAAGTCGCACCCCCTTTGTTGGCCCTGGAGTTGAGTGTAAAAAAGTGCGACTTTAATTCTATATTCGGTGAAATACCGTACTATATTATACTCAAATCTGTACTGTATTATACTGCATCTTTGGTCTCGTCATCGTCCAGTAGCAATCGACATTCTTTGTTCCCGTGAGACTGTAGTTGCGCTCAGCAGTGACGAGCACTCTTCAGGAGTATTTTGCCAAACTCTATCCATTACATGTATCAAGACTATCCTATCAGGTTCGGCCACATTTCCTCTGTGCTGCGCCGCTGAGGAGTCCACAAAGGACGGAACAGTTCTGTCCGCAGATTGCGTGTATCAAGAATACAATCATAATCTTGGTATTATTGACAGCTGTCACAAACTTACACAATTTCTATTTTTTCTGTCGTGAAATGCTTGCTGAGCACTGGCTCCAAATCTGAAAGAGGGGGGGGGGGGAGGGGGAGGGGGCACAGTACATTGCGGTGAGCAATGGCCTGTGAGCACGCAAGATCGAACTGGGGAAAAACCAGCGAAGAATTAAACTACTGCAGTGCAAGAGTGCCGGCACTATAGTCAAGCTGTACATGAGACGCAATGAAGAAGAGATAAACGCAGGAAAACAGGCCGGCGTTGTCAAGACTCGAGATGATCCGTGGCAAAGTAGAAATCAGAGTGCGTCTGCTTCCCAGCACCCATGCCCAGTGGTCTAAAAAGGCACATCCCATCGTGACGGGGAAGGTGAATGATATTGTGCGCAATTCTTGAATGATTTGAAAATGCTCTGTATAATTATAATAATTATTATGGACAAAGCTTGGTCAATATGGAGCCCAGGTTCAACCGTTTGGCGTCCTGTCCCCCAGAATATCGGAAATCCAGGTAACATCGAGGTAGGTCAATGGCTGATAGTGTGTGCGGCGAGAATAGAAAAGGCAGGATAACAACAGACCCGGACACGTCTATGTGTGTCGTGGTCATCGTGTCCCACGGCTGCCGATTCACCTGGTCCTGGACCGGTGACGAGCTAAACTGACAAGGTGACCGCCGCACACACCACCGCTACCAGCATAGAGCAGTGGCGGACGCTCACAGCTGCCTCGGACTCCTGCTGAAATCCGGGCGAGTCAGAGGGCGACACAGATGAGTTGCCCCGCGACCCGGGTGAGCTGCGTGAACCGGCCGAGTTGAGTGAGCCTTCTCCTGTTTTAGTGCCCGGACCGCTGGCTTGTGTGACATTGCAGGCCGTGGCCTTGTAGGGTCTTTCACCGGCCACATTTCCAGCCGGACCGTAGTTGCAAACAACAATGTAAGCGGTCCGAGCGGTCCAGGTGGCTGGCAAGCCGCCCGCTTTGGTTGCATCGCACAATTTAGCTCCGCAGCCGACAGCCGTGGAGGCGTTCCACACAATCTGGGTGTATTGGAGGCACTCGTGGTGGTGGTGCTGGGCACATATGTTGTTCTCGGCGTCATAGCTGGCTCTTCCTCTATCAATGGCTTGAACAGCTTCAGCAATACGCCGTCCGTTGAGTGCATTAGTCCTGGTATGTACGTTCTCGCCCACTGTCGCGAAGGACCCGAGTGCAGCTGCCGCCCTGGCCCTGTCGTGGTTGTTCCCGTACGTACACGTGTCGGCAAACGTCTGCGCAACGCGTTCCAGCGCAGCGCTCCAGGTCATCGGAATCAGCGGCCAGCACGGTTTGGGTGAGGGCGTGCTCCTGGCGCGATTGTGGGCGAGTAACAGGGAGTTCTTCTGGAGCTGAGTCAGCGTAGACGCTACAGCTCCTATGTCACACAAGAGGACCAGGGCAGGAAGGATGGTGATGCGGACCAGCATTTTCCTGTTCAGATTGCTAAAACACGTCTGGATACGGCGGCAAAGGCGATGACCAGGCGGCAATGGCTTGACACGCCTCAGGAAAGGCTGCTACTTGTGAAAAACGAGGTGTTTGAGCTGGAGAGCTCGTTGCAGTTGGGTTTTGCCGATTGCAAGACGTTACCTGTGGCTACGGCTCTGCTTGTTACGATCTATTTAACTGAAAGAACAGCCCTCTAAGCAAACATTCTAGGAAGCACCAGGCGCAGAGCGGTTCTGACGTACCAGAACTTTGACTTGCAGGAGGCGACTGGTGAGCAAGAAGCCAAGATACCTACTGGAGTGACAACGACAATAAAGTGAAAAGAAAGCCGAAGGCTTGCACCTGGACTGGCTTGAGCAGAGGCCATGATTATGGACTCTTGCTTGTTATGCACATAGACATAGGTGTCCTTAGAAGTGGACGAGATTGTGCCTTCAGGCGACCCGCGCGGACGCGGCACACCCATCAGACATTGCAAGATGATGCTGTCGTTGTCGGCCGCACCCGAGGCGATGGACATCGCGCAGGCTGGTCGTTATTCGGCTCGCTGCCTCGTGGAGCCTGCTAAATTTGGCACCAGCACTCAACGGTCGTCTTCCACCCTACTGTATTGCTGCGAATACGGTGCACGCGGGGGCGCTAGCAGACACCCTCGAGTGGCAGTATTCTAGATGCTACGACTCCCTGCAGCATGCTAACAGTTAGCAGACAACAAGCCACCGTCAAGATCAAGAGGTCAACGGTAGAAAACCGAAGGCGAAGCAGAGCCTGAGGTCTACTCTTGATGGCATGACGTGTATCGGGTGACTGATTCGTGTCCATAAAGGGCGCGTAGTGGTATACTCATTTACAAAGGGGTTATAGCAAAAGCAGCGGTTATAATTTACACAGGGGGAAGTGGTCCCGTCCACCGGTGCACCGCAAAGGGATGCCTGATAGGGTCCAGCGGATTATATTCTGCATTATGAGACTATCCGAGCATCAGA
Source organism: Sycon ciliatum (assembly GCF_964019385.1). Taxonomy (NCBI): domain Eukaryota; kingdom Metazoa; phylum Porifera; class Calcarea; order Leucosolenida; family Sycettidae; genus Sycon; species Sycon ciliatum. The sequence continues at coordinate 17,552,968 of NC_088648.1, forward strand.
GCATTATGGAGCATTAGATTATTATTATTATTATTATTCTTTATTTCCACGATGGCCCATGGCCAATAAGGAAGATAATATGATTCAAATCAGTCCAGAATCATATAAAATCAGTCTAGCAAGTAAGGAAACCAACACATTGCAGAGGGATGGGGTTACGATGGGGTACAGTGTGAGCTACTACAGGAGCATACGGATGATAGAATGAGGCTAGACGCCATTGATTTAATCGCATGCTTGCTATTTGTTTCACGCAGGTCGGGGGGTAGTTGGTTGAAATTGTGTAGATTGGAACACGACGAGCATTATGTGAGGTTTGAGTGGCATTAAAGGAGTTTTATGGTGGATGCTGTAGGGAAATCTCAGGTTTTAGGCAGCAATCGGCTAAAGCCATGAAGTACAACGCCATGTATTGTACCGGCACATGACTTTGTGATTGTGTAGACACGCCTTTAGCGCTACATTTACCTAGCAATGTCAGGTAAAAAATTTAAATGTACATGTGATGTAGCATGCCCAACGTTGCAACTGAGGCTGTTTATACTTCGAAGTACACAAAATCCGTAACCATGATTTACGATGAGTCTTTTCTTAGAAATCATGGAGATCCATGGAGGAGACTAGACATACGTGACAGAGGAAGAGGAGTTACCTGTTAATAAAACGTGTTATGCCATTGGCTCTGGCCATAGCACCTCTAGCGATACAGTCATACTGAAGTAAACACTGATCCATTGGTAATAATTTGGACCTGTATGAAGGAGCGGCTATAAACAGACAGAGCTTGTTCCAGACAACTGCCTTTGCCGAGTCCAGCTCAGCAGGCTCGAAAAGAACTAGAATTTCTCATGGACGCAGTACCGTAAGTCGATTTCAGTGCTCAGCAGCGCATGTTGGGAACAGTAATCCCCATATTTAAAAATAAAGGTAACCCATGTGATCCCTCCAACTATCGCCCTATCCCTACTCCCAGCTATAGCGAAAGCACTAGACAAGATTGTCGCCGCCAAATTCGGTCACTATCTCGAGATCAACAGCATCATTGTCCCGGAACAGTTCGGCTTTGTCCGTGATCGCTCCACAGTTGACCAGCTGATACAGCTCACTACTAAGATCGCCTCAATCATGGATAAACGCATCCTTTACGATGCTGCATTTCTCGATTTTGCGAAGGCCTTCGATAAAGTGCCGCATGACGTGCTTCTCCAGCAACTCGGGCCTATCTGCGATGCTCCGGCTACGAGTTGGTTTAGGAACTACCTCGATACGCGTACATTCAGCGTCCGCGTCCACCACCATCTGTCCTCCCCACGTCCCGTCAAGTCTGGAGTACCCCAGGGTTCCCACCTCGGGCCATTGCTTTTCCTGGTACATATCAACAGCCTACCCAGTGCCTCGAAACGCAACCAGCACGCTGATGTTTACCTGTTCGCGGATGATACCGCCGTCGGCCAAGCACGAACCAAAGGTACCAGCCCAATGGAGACTGCCCTGCAGGACACATTTGCCTGGGCCGACCGAGTAGGCGGAACCTTCAACCCATCGAAAACCGTTGTTATCTCATTCGCTGAGGAAGGAGCTGCAGAGACCATCCGCGGTATCCAGCCGTCAACCAGTCACCGTCACCTGGGAGTGTTGTTGAGTGAAACACTTAGCTTCCAGGAGCATATTGAACAGACAATAATAAGGAAGTTTAGACAGCGCTGCGTTCTTCTGTGCCATATGGCTGACCGTTGAACAGGAGACATCGTCAGGAAGCTGTACCTTACGTATGTCCGCCCCACAGCAGAATACGACGCCCCGGTATGGGAGTCCTCCCTCTCTGCTGCACAGCGGCTCACCCTTGAACGGCTGCAAGCCAGAGTAGCTCGCACAGTCATGCGGCTTGAGAGATGCCCTTGCCCATCAGACGAGCCCAAGTCATCATTGTTTAAACAGCTGGGGTGGCCAAGTCTATCCTGGCGCAGGAAGATCGCCTGCCTTATGGAATTCTTCCATTTGGTCACCACCCAACCAGAACTTTTTGAAGCAGCGGGATACTGCGCCACGCGTAGTCGCCGCCGCCAACTCGCATTCACTCTGCCACGGGTTGGGAAACACGCCGGGAGGTCATTTCTCTTCCGCACCGCTACTGTCTGGAATACCTTGCCCGCAAACCTGAGAGCCACAGCCTCGCAGTCCCTGTTTCACAGTCACATTTGCACGCACTTCTCTGACACCAAACACAATGCCACTCCTCACTGACATGCCTCTGTCCTCCTTCTTTGAGCGTTGCGCTTATTCTTATTAATTTTTGTGTTTCTGTTTCGGTATATTTCGTATTTCAAGGCATACCCCGAGGCTATAGGTATTATTGAGTAAAGGACCATTCTGGAACATTCAACATAATTGTATTTCTCTTGCTTGGCTGTTCATTACGAATCATTAGCCCTCCACTGTCTGCTATCTCAACCCTACAGCCTCCCATTATAATGGAACTCCCTTCAATTTAGACTACGTCTTTGGGAAATCCTCAAATATATATATATAATGTCTTACTTTCCTGGTGAAGCACGTACAGTTTGTCGTGGACGATTGTAATGTAGAGCCTACAGTCAAGTGCTATCAGAAAAGAAGAGTATTATGACCAACCATTTGTCTTCACGCAACCTCAGGAGAAGAAAACAGCGCAAGCAGAGGATGTAGAGCGGCAAAATAACTTCTGACCGCGTGTGTTCAGGATGTCCGCAAATGGGAGGGATCTCGATCTGAGATCGTCTATCAGGAACTGGCCTCACGTGAGCTGTTTCAGATGAAGACATTTTTCACAGCATGGAAGCAGTGGCAGCTTGTCTGCAGGCAGGAATATCACTTCCCATGATAAGCTTCCAGCATTATTTTATTTTATATATTTTTATCACATTGCGCATACCTACGGAAGAAGGGCAAACAAAACGTAGACAAAACAAAAAACAACAATGGGTGTGTAGGCGCTACATCAGCTGCGCGGGTGAGATTTTTTTATTTTTTATTTTTATTGAAAAACCACAAACCTTCAGACATGTGAATGTGCACATGATATACAGTGTACATACGTATGTATCGAGAAGGCAGCACGGAAACGGCAGTGGTGGTGAGATGCGGTGGACTCCCCCGACCAATGGTCTAGGGATCGGTGTACACAGCAAGCACCAGGGGGGGGGGGCGACAGGAATGGCGGAGAGAGAGAGAGAGAAAGAGAGAGAGAGAGAGAGAGAGAGAGAGAGAGAGAGAGAGAGAGAGAGAGAGAGAGAGAGAGAGATAGAGAGAGAGAGAGAGAGAGAGAGAGAGAGAGAGATAGAGAGAGAGAGAAAGGGAGAGAGATGGCAACATCCAAATGATCACCAGCAACAATAGATAAAAAAATTATAGATTCACATCTCACTACATGGATAAGCAAGGGAAAGGATTTGATACACCCACTATTCAGCCACAGCCCTTCATCAAAGTTGCAATGGAGAGCAGCCGATGGAGACGCGATCATGTCTTATAGTGCTAAGAAGTTGTGGAGCACGTGAGAGATATTGTAGCAGCTTCAGAGGCAGATCGACTATATGAATCCTTTCCTGGACGTTTGACAGTGTGCAGCCTTTCTTCCATTTTTGTTCCAAACCAAGAGCATTATAGCCCTTGTGGAAGTATTGTAACCAGCATTATGAGGTAGTTAAAACTTTTGGAGCATTATGATTGATTAGCATTACACGAACATTTTCGGAGCATTATCCGCTGGAACTCATTGCCTGATGATTGATAACCTCAAGAAACTCGGAGTAGCAACAGAATCTGATTGTGTTTTCTTGGTGAGGAGTTTGAGGACCGCTTCCGTTGTGGGGTTGTTATTTATCTACTCTTGGAGTCTTGGTCACAGTAATACTAGTACTACTAATAGCTATGACAGTCAATTTGTTTCCTTCAGACTATGCCCGTTTGTGTCTTTCCCTCAGACCAGTGACTACCACATGTATAATAATTATACATGATTATAATTGGTTGATAAATATGGTGGTAAAGACACACCTGGCAATATGGCGGTAAACACACGCCTGCCCACACACGCTCTCTAGGCTGCAAAGTTCTGGCATAGAGCTCTCCTTCTCACCACCACCACCATCAGTTCGCGCCTGGCGCCTGGTCGATGCATGGCTGGCGGTATCCGGCATAGCAGGCTGGTACATCAAGTAGCGCATGGCACATAGATGATGACACAGCAACGACATAGCTCGATTGCGACGTACGTTTCGTCCCCGCTGGACTCATCAGGCAATCTTCTTCTTGGATGTCTTCATACGGAGCTTGACTCGGGAGAATGAAGTTGAAGACACCACTGCAGCTGTACTTATGGTTGATAAATATGGTGGCATTCTCCCGAGTCAAGCTCCGTATGAAGACATCCAAGAAGAAGATTGCCTGATGAGTCCAGCGGGGACGAAACGTACGTCGCAATCGAGCTATGTCGTTGCTGTGTCATCATCTATGTGCCATGCGCTACTTGATGTACCAGCCTGCTATGCCGGATACCGCCAGCCATGCATCGACCAGGCGCCAGGCGCGAACTGATGGTGGTGGTGGTGAGAAGGAGAGCTCTATGCCAGAACTTTGCAGCCTAGAGAGCGTGTGTGGGCAGGCGTGTGTTTACCGCCATATTGCCAGGTGTGTCTTTACCACCATATTTATCAACCATAAGTACAGCTGCAGTGGTGTCTTCAACTTCATTCTCCCGAGTCAAGCTCCGTATGAAGACATCCAAGAAGAAGATTGCCTGATGAGTCCAGCGGGGACGAAACGTACGTCGCAATCGAGCTATGTCGTTGCTGTGTCATCATCTATGTGCCATGCGCTACTTGATGTACCAGCCTGCTATGCCGGATACCGCCAGCCATGCATCGACCAGGCGCCAGGCGCGAACTGATGGTGGTGGTGGTGAGAAGGAGAGCTCTATGCCAGAACTTTGCAGCCTAGAGAGCGTGTGTGGGCAGGCGTGTGTTTACCGCCATATTGCCAGGTGTGTCTTTACCACCATATTTATCAACCATAAGTACAGCTGCAGTGGTGTCTTCAACTTCATTCTCATGATTATAATTAATTAATTATATGCTTGTTCAAGTACATGAAATTGAAGACACCACTGCAGCTGTACTTATGGTTGATAAATATGGTGGTAAAGACACACCTGGCAATATGGCGGTAAACACACGCCTGCCCACACACAAGTACAATTATTATTCCCGTAGCTATGCAGAAGACGTTACTTCAGTAACGTCTGGCGCTAGCCAGGGTCCACACAGCTTTAATTTGGTGTTTGTTTGTTTGTTTGTTTGTTTGTTTGTTTGTTTGTTTGTTTGTGTCACGCCTGGCGCTATCCCGTATCTGTCCCGTACCGTATCGCACAGCTGGCCATTTGCTGCTCCCGTCTCTGTCCCGTACCGTACCATCAAACACAGCTGGCTACAAACAGCTGGCCACAATATTATGTACATGTATACGACTCCCTGTGTGTTGCAACCAGGGAGTAGTATTGTACTACTCCCTGGTTGCAACTGTGCTTGAAGGGGACGGTTGCACTTTTTGTAGCTCCGTTTTGTCTGAGTTTTCAGTCGTTCCTCTTACTAGTCTTAATAATCTTTATTTCAGGATTACCCAAAGGCTAACGCCTATCTGGGGGATCTCCTATTGTGTATGTACTAGTAACATAGTTATGGATGAAAGTGCGCAATAAGAAACACAAGGAAAGAAAGTAAGACAGTCTTGCCAAGGGGGTGGCTCTGGGTCCACCAGAGTTGCCCCTGGCGTATTTCTGAATTTGCTGGGGCGAGGGTTCCGCGATGCGGTCGCCAAGGCAGTGTCTTTTCAGTCACGACCGTTGTCGTCCTCGTCTCTCCATTCGCGGTGGTGTAGCTGACCCCCGAATGGTTTCAAACTGCGAAGCTCGGAGGAGTACAGTGGTGGCAGAGGCATGAGCTGTGAGTGGAGACGGTTGCTGGAGATGGATGGTGATGCAGGGAGAAGAGTTACGCTGCCTGACGCCGCGTGGGAAATTGTTTGCACCTGCAATTTCAGTTCGAGCGCGGTCGACTTCTAGACGATGTGTCCTCATGGCTGTTTTTCAACGCTTGGCCTATCGCTGATATCCCTGCGTGGGATGTTCTTCCAGTGGAGTCCAGGTGGGACTTTGGGTGCCAACACTCCATCACCTGGTTGATTGTTTCGGAACTGCAAAAATAATTATTGTTTCCTATTTTGTGCGCATCTCTTGTCATCTCTCTTTTCTATACGTCGCACACCAGATGTACTACTATCGCCGTCTTTCTCTTGCTTTCTCTCCCTGCTTGCTGTTTTTTTGTTTCTGTTGCCACTGTCCCTCATCATACCCATGCTTGGGTGGTGGGCGGCGTGACCCGTTAGGGTAGCTGCCAATACAGTACGACTCCCTGATGTATAGAGAGACTTTCTGGAAAGAAATAGGGAGACGAGGAGGAAATGAAATTAGAATGGATGTTTAGGTGATAGGATGCGTCAGCAAAAACATACTTTGGAAGAGAGATCCCGTCGTCTCCAAAATAGGCGTGAATGGGCGAGTCAGCGCCGGTCACAGGAAACGTCGGCAGAGTGATCCCGTCGACTCCAGAACACGCGTGCTCGGCAGAGTCAGCGCCTTCCCAGGAAACATTTCCATCAGTTCCCACAACATGCACGATGAGCTAAGTAACAAAGCATAGCGTAGGGCCCTGAGCTTCCAAGCTCTCTCGTTATTTTTTTAAAATATATATACAATTATGAGTGTGTATAATAATTATGTAGCTATGACCACGTTACGACTCCCTGATCCCCGATCATGCCAATAACTTCGTAAGGCCATAATAATAATTATTATGTTCTACACAATCTACAATGACTTCATGTACCGGTATGTAGTGATTTGTGGCGTGTCCCATCACTGAGATGTACACACCCAACCCGGAAGCGATCAAAACGATGATTGTGATCGTCTCATCAGGTGGAGACTGAACTCTAGGACGAACGAGACAGCTACCGAGCAGCGGCTACAATTACTGCTGCTTCGTACGTCTACTAGCAAATCTATATTTTCCGAACTCACTTTGCACACTTTCTCTTTTCCCAACTCCTATGTTCATTGTACATGTACATGTACATGTACATACAGAAATAGGAGATCCCCACCCCACCCCACCAGATAGGCGCTAGCCCTTGGGTAGTCCGGAAATAAAGCTCAGTGTCATTATTGAATTGTCTCAGTGGAAGTACATGTACAGTACTGTGTTGCTAAGGAGTTTGGTTCTGCACAATTCATGTTCGCTTAGCTTCCCCTACAATTGGCCATTGGCGGACTATGCTCGGCCAATCGTCAAATTATGCTTTTGATTATGCCACAATTATGTCAACAAATATGCTGAATTATGCTCGGTTCCACTATGTATTCACGCTGTACATACAGGATTGAGAAACCACGCATACACACACGGCCATGCCCTGAGCATATAGCAATAAAAACTGCTTTATGGCAGTTTTCTAAAAAAAAGTTATTGTGTTCTAGTCCATGGACCCCTTCTAAAAAGTAAGAAATTAACGAAATGTGATAGCTGAAAATTAAAATTTCACACAAAACCTCACAATAATCACAACACTTGAAATGCTGCTTTCAACACTAAACTTGTTCTGCACCAACAATTGGCAACATGCATGCATAGGAAAGAGGATCACGAGGGGAAAAGGTCTTCTGCATGTAGCTTTTCATTCTGTGTGTGATTATTGTGAGGTTTTGTGTGAAATTTTAATTTTCAGCTATCACATTTCGTTAATTTCTTACTTTTTAGAAGGGGTCCATGGACTAGAACACAATAACTTTTTTTTAGAAAACTGCCATAAAGCAGTTTTTATTGCTATAATTTCTTTTGTTTTTTCTGTCACCAATCAATGGAATGCCCTATATCAATGACCCCTTGATAGGCGACAAGCCTCTGAGTCATCCTAATAAAGATATTATTATGTAAATGATGGCCTTCAGATCATATCAATACCGTAGTGTACGCATTGATGTGCAAGCCTTTTCTTGCAGAAAATGGCACTAGCATAATGCATGTTCTTCTGCGGGAAAACATGTGAGTAGTGGTGGTGATACTTTTTTTTTATTCTGTGCATGTTGCTGTTGCAGAATTTCATGACTCTGTCATAAAATTGTCTTACTTTCAGATACTTCAGATTTCTCTTCCCTCGAACAGATTTAGCCATGCGCCAGGTGCGTGTCGCAGATGTTTTTGTTGATTCTGTGTTTATAATGGTTTATAATCATGGGTTATCGTGATAACGGCATCATATTGCACTGAAATCGTAATCCTGTTGATGTCGATACAACTCTTGGAAGTAGTTCAATGACTTCAAACTGTTAGTCCACGATTTTCTAAAACAACGCAGCAAAGGAGGAACAATAAACATGTATTAAAATGTAAACAAATACATTGCTGAGTCCGACACCTCGTTCCAACAACTACGCTGAACCTGAGGATAAAAGGGGCAAGGCTATGGTTGGAGGTACTGAGAGATAAACAAGGCACTCCATGATAACATCTTACACATATTTTGGTGAGTATGAATGATATCCAGTCGAACCTCTTTAGGACGAGCACCAAGGGATCGATGTTATTTATAGTGTGAGTGTGTCAATTAACCTATTTTATAACCAGTGAATACAATTATTTCTCCAATAGACATACGAATAGATTTCTTCTACAGCGAAAGATTCTAAGCCACACCGACTCATTGACTCGTCTCGTATGAAACAAATGAGTCACTAGAGAGCTTCTGCGAAACGAAAATGCGTACAAACTTTCGCTCTACATCGTGAAGTGCGAAACTTCGCACGAACTTTCGCAACTTTGGACACGAAATGAACTGTCGTAGGAATTTCGTGAGATCGGGGCATGGCGTACGTGCACTTGGCCCGCGCAAACTACGAAAATATGCAGAAAGCAAAGTTCGTGCAAAAATTCGTACACACTTTCGCAAGGACTGTCGGGAAACTTCGTTCGAATTTTCGTTTTGCAGAACCTCTCTACTGAACCTTTCTTTAGCAACATGACGGCAACTGAAACAGCAACAGAGAAAGTATGATACATGTACTGCACATTCTTGCAGGTACTACAGGTACTACAAACGGATTGCAGATCGTAATTCTTGCTTTGGCGGCACGAAACTTTATTTGGGGCAGTGCAATCTCGGCAGTACTCACAAATCAAACAGCCCAGACTCGAGTAAACAAATCCAATCATACAAGTACGAGATTTTCATGAGACGAGACTGCACCCATTGGCTTGTTCCGTATGAAGCAAACAAGTTACTGAACCTCTCCACAATGGAGATTTTCCCTGATATGCGAATTTATTTGGCAAAGTAGGTCAACGAGTCCTTGAACCTTTCCCTCCAGATTGGGAACTGCCAACGATAGTATGCCACTGATCAGTGCCTTACTTGTAACGTACCAATGTGCAATGAATATGAGTATTTCGACAACACATCTAACATAAGCCTTACCGTCAAGAAGGTGAACTCGCGTTCTTCGCACACTGTAGACAAGGACAAAGAGATAAAAATGGTTCTAAATCCGAATAAAATCCGCACACGTTTCCGTAAATGAAAGGGTGAGCATAAGCAAATGAATCGAAGGAAACCGGTGTACTCAGAGATCACCTGTCATCGAGTATTTCGTAAAAGGAGGCCTCGGCAGCGGAAAAGCTAAATTTGGAAAAGAGATCCTGTCAGCTTTTCCATTATTTATTGCATTCCGCCCAAAATCAGCACACTTTTCGTAAATGAAAGAGACAACACAAGCAAATCATTTGAAGTGAATCAAAGAAAACTGGTCAACTCACCTGTCATTGAGTAATATTCCGCGAACGGAGGTCTCAGCAGCGCCGAAACGAAATAAGCCAGGCCAGGAGACTAAATATCCGAAACAGCAAGAAGCAGTTCCAAAGAAGGAAGTTCCTCGCGCATGCATATCGGATCCAATATCCGGATCCGCGGACTGCATGCATGCACTGCATGCAACACAATGTCTGCCGTGCACGTGTAAAGCACGCGGCTACCACGCGTTGGTAGATCTAATACCGAGCACCTTACGTAGAGACTTACGTAGCCTAAAGTAAAATACCGAGCACCTTTCGTAGAAACTTACGTAGCATAGCGGTGTCGTTTTTCTTGCCATGTGAACACAATAATAGAAAAGCTGACAGGATCGCTTTTCTAAATAATTTTTGTTTAAACCGAAAGATTATGCCGACCTTACACGTTGGAATCCGTATATTATGCCGGAGCATAATTTTCTGACGAAATCCCAAGATTATGCCAAATATTATGCCGCATAATCCGCCAAGGGCTATGACAAGGAGTCGTAACTGGTAGCCATTGGAAGACTATGCTCGGCCAATCGTCAAATTATTGAAATTATGCTTTTGATTATGCCAACAAATATGCTGAATTATGCTGAATTATGCTCGGTTCCACTGTGTATTCACGCTGTACATAGAGGATTGAGAAACCACGCATACACACACGGCCATGCCCTACAATACATGTAGATCTACCAGTCACCACTGGTCACACTCATACTTATAGAGTCATACTCGGCCAGTATTACCGCTGTTCACACAGCCCTTGCCACTGTCGCGGCGTGCGCGTGGGCTGGATTCCGCGGTACTGCCCTCGTACTCGCGCAGGAGCCTGTATTTCCTATGATAGAATCCCGGATATCCCTGCTTCTAGTCTACCTGACGTGCCAGTTCGCCATCAGACTCATGAGCCTAAACTCGTCAACTAACTTTCAAGCATTTCGCTGCACTAGTGGCAGTGCTGTCGGGAGACCTGGCGGGAACGGATAATGGAAGGCTTGTGTCGCTTGGTGACTTGCAGCGCCTCCGGATCCTGCAAGGGACCGTGCAGGGTGGAGAGGACTCTGTGCCGTCGTATGTTCCTCTTGACTGGATTACACAGAACGGATATATATGATGTCATTTGATTTATGTTTTTGGCAGAGCATTCTATTTCCGGCATACCGTAAAGTCGCGGATAAAAGCCTTGCTTATATAAGCACATAAGCCGCTTTCTGCATCAGGCTTCAATGCAAACCAGGCTTGTATGCAAACCATGCTTATGCACCACTGATATTTTTGCCAGGCTTGCAAGTAAGTATTAGTTGTATGCACATCGGCCGATCCGGGCTTGCATAGAAGCCAGGCTTCTACGCGCGACACGCGTAGATCTACCACTGACTACCGGTATGGCGGCAGTTTTACTATGCACTGTATATAGCGCATGTGTCGTGCCGGACATACACAATACCGATCTCAAGGCTACAACATATACATTCGCATTGCCGTAGTAACCCCACCAGGTCATCAACCAATATAGTTGATCCAAGTATCCATTCAGCCACACACGCTCACCTTGGTCATTCGAATAAGGTTGAGAGTCACTATGATTCCAGCTCGATTCAAGAGTGAAGGTCGAAGGAAGGTTGGTACTTTTCATCAGAAGCAGCAGGGGTTATATCGAGAACAAAAAGGATTGAGTTACACAAAGGAGTAGCAAAGGCGGGAAAACCCAACCAATCAGACCATAGAGAGCTTGTTGCTATGCAGAATTGACCAATGGGAGAAGACAAGGAGAAATGCGTATTATTTATGAATTAACTAAACAACCAGCGTATACGATAAGACAGTTAGCAGATACAACATCCCGCGGCCCATGCATTGATAAAAGTGACAAGTAGATACAAAAGACAACTGCCGTACAAACGCGCGCTCATGAGGGGAACACGTTCACCCAACATGTAAACTAGTACCGGCAGAGTAGTTAGTTCGTCGTACAACCCGGGGAAGTTTGTCGTACAGCCCGGGAGAACCCGTCAGCTGCCGAGGCCGATATGACATCTCCCCGGCCTTCTGGGAGATTGCGTCCCGCAATCATTAGTCGTACTCCAGTCGTTGGGGTGGTCTCCTTCTTCGAACTGGACGGTTGACACCAGCCGGTGCTACTGCAGCGTTAGCGGGAGGCAACGGTACTCCTTGAACTGGACGGTTGACATCAGCCGGTGCTACTGCAGCATCAATGGGAAGTAGCTCTACTCCTCCGAACTGCTCGTCACGGCCACCTGCTCTTTCCGCATACAACAAGTCTGTGGTATCAGGCGTGTAGGAGCTCGGTTGTGGTGACGCAGTTCTGATCGGGTTCCTTGTCGGAGATGAATTTGACGCTTCCTCGCGTACAACCGTAGCGAGATGTGTTGGGCGTACACGACACTTCTTCAAGCGATTCACGTGCACAACTTGACATGTAGCCGAGTCTGATCCCATATCACGGACGCGATACACAACATCAGACAACCGGTTCAAAACCTTGAACGGTCCCTTCCACAATTTCGCCAACTTGGTGCTGGTTCCAACCGGAACAGCGGGTACCAAGAGCCATACCAGACTTCCTTCCGCGAATTCCACCGACACAGCCCTATGATCATAGAGATGCGCCTGATGTCGATGCACTGCACCGAGCTTGTGCCTCACAATCGTGTGCACATCCGCCAAACGGGACCGCAATTGACGCACATACGTAGGTTCATCCAACTGTTCAGCTGGCGGTAAACCATACGCAACATCTTGCGGGAGACAGAACTCTCTGCCGAAGAGGAGATACGCCGGCGTGTACCCTGTGCTGGCTTGGGTGGTAGCCCGATACGCCATTAATGCTGCGGGTAATTGGACATCCCAATCACGCTGGTCTCTCTGAACATAGTGTGAGAGCAATCGCTCTAACGTCTGGTTAAACCTCTCTACCAATCCGTCACCCGACGGATGGTAAGCCGTTGTCCGCGTTTTCTTGATACCAAGCAAGCCGCAAACGTTCTTGAACAGTTTCGAATCAAAGTTTGCACCTTGATCCGTATGCAAGCTATCCGGTGCTCCAAATCTGGACACGAATTCGCTCACAAATACCGATGCAACAGTCGCTGCATCCATCCGTTTCAAAGGATACGCCTCTACCCACTTCGTGAAGTAGTCCACAACGACCAAAATGTGACGATTTCCACCTGAAGTCTCAGGCAGTCCTGGAATCAAATCCATAGCCACACGTTCGAAGGGATACCCCGCCCAGGACACCTGTAAGGGTGCCCCTTGTCCTCGACCAACCGGTCGGGAGCGTCGACAACATGACGTGCACGTGCCGATCCAATCTTCAACGTCACGACTCATTCCATGCCAATAGAACCGAGTGCGAAGCTGGGCAATCGTCCGCTTCATACCCACATGACCAAGGAAATCGTGATACTCCTTCAAGATTTCAGTCCGCAGATCAACTGGGATCAAAATCTGAAAACGGTTGGGCGCTGAAATCTCAGGCTCAACCCATTCCCTTCCAATCACTCCGCCCTTCACCGAAAGATGCTGGCGTCCCCGCCAGTACTTCCTCAAAGTCGGACTGATTCCGGTCAAGTCAGCCGACTCGCCGTCATCCATTAGCCACTCAAAAAGCTGCCTGAGGTCAGGATCAGCTTGCTGGGCAATCGCCCAGGTCCCATATGTCCAGTCCCTTCGCTGAACCAAGGGTCCAGGAACGGTAGGAGCCACTTCTGTAACATTCATCACAGGTTTGGTCTTCTGTCTGGACAAGCCATCTGCGTTCGAATGAGCCTTGCCCTTTCGATATTGCAGATCATACTCGAATTGACTTAGGAACTCCAACCACCTGGCGACAATCGGCGCTGGTTCTTTGAAGTTGTCCAAATGCTGCAATGCTTTGTGATCCGAGCGGACCAAGAAGCGCTTGCCGAGCAGGTAACACCTGAAGTGATTAAACGCCCAAACTACACCCAGCAATTCGCTTTTGGTAGAAGCGTACCTGCGTTCCGATGCAGATGTCAATCGACTAGCAAAGGCAATGGGTCGTTCGACCCCCTTCTCATCTTGCTGTGACAAAACAGCACCCAATCCCGTACCACTGGCGTCAACATCCAGAATGAACCTCGGGGCATCAGGTCCATATTGTGGATATGCCAGGGTTGGTGAAGAAGTCAACCGACTCTTCAACGTAGCAAATGCCTCTTCACACTCCTCGGTCCATACGAACGCATGGCCTTGTTTAGTCAACTGAGTGAGGGGTTTAGCAACATCCGAGAAGTTCGGTACGAACCTTCGATAGTAGCCACAGAACCCCAAAAATGCCCGAATTTCCGCTACATTCGTAGGGTGCTCCCACGTAGCCACGCGGTGAGTCTTTGCCTCATCAGTGCTCACACCCTCTTCCGAGACCACATGGCCCAGAAAATCCACCCTCGTACGCAGCAAGAAGCATTTGGATGGTTTTAGACGCAACCCTGCGTCCAATAGCCGTTCAAACACCGCCTCGAGCCGCTCTAAGTGTTCATCAAAAGTCTTTGCAAACACAATCACATCATCGAGATACACGAGGCAAATCTGCCACTGTAGCCCACGCAAGACAACACTCATAAGTCTCTGGAACGAGCTTGGACCGTTACACACACCGAACGGCATGACTGTAAACTGGTAGTGCCCATCTGGAGTGGAGAAACCCGTTTTCTCCTTGTCTTCTTCTGCCATAGGCAGCTGATGATAGCCGGAACACAAATCCAAGGTGGAAAAGTACTTCGCGCCACTCAGCGCGTCCAACGTATCATCAATCCGTGGGAGAGGATATGGATCCCGCTCCGTAACGGCATTCAATTTGCGATAATCAACGCAAAATCGAGTTGAGCCATCCTTCTTCTTAACCAGCACTATTGGCGAAGACCAAGGACTAGTAGAATCCTCTACTACCCCTTGTTCCTTCATGCCCTTCACTAGTTCGCGGGTGGCTTCCCTTGAATTCCAAGGCAATCGCCTAGGAGCCTGGAAGATAGGACTTCTTCCCTTGGTGTTAATGTTGTGGTGTTGCACAGTCGTGCGACCCAATTCAGCAGAGTTCATCGCGAATACCCTCCGGTAGCGACAGACGAGATCACGCAAGCGTGCCAATTCCTCATTCCCAATTGACCCTTGCCCACCAGGCTGAACACGAGACGTCTCCCGGTTCGCCTCCGCTGTGCCCTCACCAGGTTCATAACCGAGCTGCAGCTCGTCATCCCCCGACACAGACTTCCCACTCACAGGACCTTCTAGTCCAATGTTGAGCGCCGACCATAAGTCTTCGGAACTTCCCGAATCCCCCGTGGATTCCATTCCTATATGATCGCAATCATCCTCGTCTTCGCCCATGACACTCATCACGGCTGAAATAGGTAGCAGCTGTCCCACTCGGGCACCTCTTCCTAAAGATACTGACTCCTCTGAGCAGTTCAATACCCGAACGGGTACACCCTCATCTGTTGGACAAACAACCGCTCGTGCCAACAAAACATCCCCACCATCGATCAGACAGCCGTCTGGTTCGGTGATGCCACATGAAGGAACATCCTCCTTGTTCTCGATAACGGCAGCCACCGTCATCTCACAGTATGGAGGTATAACTACCCTATTCTTCAATCGAAGATTATGGCAGCGTTGTGATGTTCCCACCGTTGAAACTTCAGCCTTATCAGCCTTGAAGTTCAATTTCCCATCATTCGACGTGATCTCGCAAGGTATCTGCGATAGTACATCCCTCCCAATCAGGCAATGATACCGCAACCCTCGAATCACCTTCATCTCATGGACACAAATAGCATCCTGTATTGCCAAACATGCAGCGACCGTGCCACACACATGCAACCTCTGACCATCCGCACCGCAGAAGCCAGTCGACTTCTCTGGTGGTTCCAGGTCGCCCAACATGTAGCCCAACTGCTGCGAGAGGGTCTCAGAAATTAGACTTACTGAGGAACCCGTATCTACCAGTAACTCTACTGGCAGCCCATTAATCCTTCCCTCAATCATCATACCTCCGTGGCTTTCTGCTGCCCTGCTCAAGGCAGCGACCACTTCAGAGTCATTCTCTAGAGCATCCGAGACAATCGCCTCAGTTTCTGGACCCAGCACAGTTTCTTGATCGCAGACGCGGCCCGCCGTCTCGATCAATGCCCGTTTCCCGCCGGTCGGCGAGATTGGTACTCCCTTCCAGGTTTCATCAAGTCTGGACAGTCTGCCCTTCTGTGTCCCATTCGGCCACAGAACCAGCAAGTCAAACCCCTCGATTGTTCAGGCCTATAGTGGTCAACTCTGTCCACTTGGTCCCCTCTCCTGAATTGTTGGTTCGGCCTAGGAGGGTGGGCAATCCTGTCCACCTGATCACTAAGCTTCTCCACCAACTTTGCCAACGACTCCAACGTAGGGAGCTCTGACGGTGCAACCGCAGCCGTCACCAATTGACGTGGTACGCCATACGCATCGTCCATTCGGCCGTGCGTGCCCTCGTTCCCCCACACCCTCTCCAGATGGTTAGCCATCTCGATCGTTTCCTGCACCGTTCGTGGTGCATTTTCCTGTAAGCGCAATCGCAACCTGTCAGGAGTCATGGAATCAATGAGCTGATCCCGCACCAACTCTTCTTGTACGTCTCCACCCATGGTCGGGTAAGCCCTGTGTACAAGACTACGCAAGTCGTCAGCCAATCGACTGACGTCTTCCTCAGGCTTGCGCCTTCGCGTTCTAAATTGCGACTTATATTGGCGGGCTGTCTCTGGTGGTGCGAACCTCCTCGACAAGTCCTCTACGACCTGAGGCCACTCCACTCGGCGGGCTTCAGGTACAGTCGCAACAAATTTTTGTGCAGCCCCTCTTAGCCGTACGGCTAAGTATTGAGCCTTTTGCACGTCATTCCACTCGTTCACACGAGCACATTGGTTGAAGTACTGCAAGTACTCCACCCAATCCCCCACGCCATCATATGCTTCAGGCATCACTGCCGGCCGTACCACCATCGCCCCACCATTGGCACCCCCTACAGCAGCGTTCGCTGCTGCATCCGGAGCCTGATTGTGAGCCATGATAATCAGAATCGAGTGCGTTCGCTCTCAACAGGATATCTTTGTCTTTTGCAATCGCAAGACTGTGATACCTTTTCCTTGCCCAGTTGCGCCTTATATTCCCCACTTGCTACTTCGTACGGTAGTCCTCCGACCAATGAGAGCTGTTCAGGTCACAAGTACTGCACAGTACATACGTTCGTATGTACTACAGTCGTCATCGGATCACACCATTCGCGTACGGGTCAGCAAAAATCATGGTCAAACTGGTCTGTAGTACGGTATGGTGTTCAACCGATCACCAGTCCGCGCCAGTTCAACCCTCCTCATCATCAAACTACAAATCTGTAGTACGATACGGTGTTCAACCGATCACCAGTCCGCGCGCCAGTCCAACCCGCATGCGCGAGAGTGTTGGCAGTTCTGTCAACACTCTCGCCTAGCCACATCCTCTCCAAAATAGGCAACTCTGCCTTCAACAAAGAGCAATCGCTCTACATTACGATCATTGTTTGCTGCCCGGCCGTCAAATCATTCGATCTGTTCGGTTTAGACAACAGCCCATCTGACATCAACCCAAACATTCCAGCTTGTGGAGGCCTTCCGTAAGCAATCGCCTACAGAACAGAACTTGGATCCTGGTCACAGCACCAAATATGTCGTGCCGGACATACACAATACCGATCTCAAGGCTACAACATATACATTCGCATTGCCGTAGTAACCCCACCAGGTCATCAACCAATATAGTTGATCCAAGTATCCATTCAGCCACACACGCTCACCTTGGTCATTCGAATAAGGTTGAGAGTCACTATGATTCCAGCTCGATTCAAGAGTGAAGGTCGAAGGAAGGTTGGTACTTTTCATCAGAAGCAGCAGGGGTTATATCGAGAACAAAAAGGATTGAGTTACACAAAGGAGTAGCAAAGGCGGGAAAACCCAACCAATCAGACCATAGAGAGCTTGTTGCTATGCAGAATTGACCAATGGGAGAAGACAAGGAGAAATGCGTATTATTTATGAATTAACTAAACAACCAGCGTATACGATAAGACAGTTAGCAGATACAACATCCCGCGGCCCATGCATTGATAAAAGTGACAAGTAGATACAAAAGACAACTGCCGTACAAACGCGCGCTCATGAGGGGAACACGTTCACCCAACATGTAAACTAGTACCGGCAGAGTAGTTAGTTCGTCGTACAACCCGGGGAAGTTTGTCGTACAGCCCGGGAGAACCCGTCAGCTGCCGAGGCCGATATGACACATGCACTCTTGACTTACCCGATCCGCGCTTGCATAGAAACCAGGCTTCTACGCGCGACAGGCTTATATAATGCATTTGACCCGTTTGATTTTCAGGCTTCTATTCGCGATGTGCTTGCATGCAAACCCGGCTTTTATCCGCGACTTTACGGTATGCGAATATGTGGGTTGCCATTGTGTGGCTGACATTGCCGCGGAAATGCGTAATGATAATAATAAGTGGCCGTGCACTGTACAGTTTTTGCGATACGGTCTGTTTTCTCATCTGACGGCTCTGATCGTATTTAGGCAAATAGTTTTTGGGCTTCGAGAGCCCCTTTTCGACTTTGATCTTCGGTTTATAGGTGGAATTCCGCCAGCTAGCTGTTGACAAAGGAAGATTGTACATGGTATCAAGTGTCCATTACCCCCAAGAGTGTGCAACGGGCATAGACCCAGCGCTCGGCGAAATTCCTACATTACGTCATGCGCAGCTTGTCATCGATGCATCCGAAGTAAATTTGGGTTCTTTGCGATTTCTGGAAACTATACCCTGAACCGCTCCTAACTCAAGGCTGTAGCCTCGACTTTTCGAAGCTTTTTTGAAGACATTTCGGACGTACAAGTCGTACTTTCTCAAAAAAAAACTCTTTCTCCAAGGACATCGCGACAGGAAGAAGTGAGGACGCTGTTAAAAAACTGCATTGCCGTCGAGGACAATCATAGCTGTGCAACTCAGCCGAAAAATGCTCCTTCGACGTATTCTCTCTTAGTTCCTCAACCATTTGAAATCATCTTCGAGGAAAGCACCGGAAATATGCCGATGGTGTAATAGTTTTACCTAGACACTTCTTGCTTGTCTTATGGTAACACCTTGTGTTCCTACTATTCTCACTCCTGCGGTTATCGCCTTTCTTTTGCTTTATAACCTCTGGTTTGAACATCATTCGGGGAATTCTCCAATCAATCAAGTCTATACTGTTACACTGGTAGCTTGAGGATGGTTGAGATCATCGTTTGCCCTTTGACGTGCCTTGTGCTCCTGGCCGCTACTGCTCTGCTATACGCCGCTTTCCGTGAGATCCACCGCGCTCGGGACAACGTGGCTGCTACAGTTGGACGACATCAATTACCTGCTACATCAAGCTCAAGTCCTCCGGATCTAGCCCCGTGTCGATCGCGTTCTCTCTCCCAGACAAGCCCGAGCGTCAAACGCGTTACCAGAGAACCGAAGGTTTTCCATGGCAACCCTTCCGAGTTCAAAGAGTGGGTATTTACGGTCGAGTTAGCCTTGAAGTGCTCACCTCAAGGTGACCCGGAGAGCCAAGTTAACTTTGCGGCTAGCTACCTCGCTGGGAATGCGCGTCTTTGGCTAATTTCTTCCATGGAAGCAGGTGAGCAATTTTCGGATTGGCATTCTTTGAAAAGCGCCCTAGCGCGAGTGTATGGCCCTCACTATGACGGGGAAAGAGTGCGGTGGGATATGTTCTCTATCCAACAACGTGGGTCAATTGAATCGTACGTAACGGAGTTTTCTCGGCTAAGTTTACAGGTGCCGGAACTTGACGAACTCTCCAGAGCCTTGCTATTTGTCAACGGCCTGCACGGTAACATGCGGACCTTGGTAGTGAAGGAACACCCCACTACACTGTCAGCCGCCGTTCAGGCAGCGCTAGCAGTCGCCTCAGACAGCCGATTTCAGCGGAGACCACCACTGGCGACCGCGCCGGGATTCGCACCACCATCAGGTAGCAGAAAGCTAACAAAACTAAGCGCCGAGGAACGTGAGACATTACGAGCCCAGGGGGGGGGGCTGCTTCGCATGTCGTCGACCAGGCCATATGGCCCAGAATTGCCCGCAGCATCGAGATCACCCAAACGGTGGACGTCAGTAAGGCCGATGCGATTACTGACGCATCAAGAAAAGGCATCACCTGCGTGTAGTGTGTGCTCCGTCTCTACCCGTAATCGATTCAGTAGCCTCGCTGTGGAGGATGTTGACGATGATGCTGAATGCTCCGAAGCCAATTTCAAGCGAGATGTTACACCAACTATTGAGGCCCAGGTTACCAGCGTCAATGTGGAAACGGAACATGAGCTCCTGCGTGTAGAAGGCAAAATCAACGGTCGTCGCGCGCTTATGTTAATAGATTCGGGCTCGACCGATGATTTCATTGCCGAACAGTTTGCCAGGAGAGTTAACCTGCCAACCGAAATTGCCTCGGAAAACCTGAATGTCACGCTGGCTGATGGAGCATCAAGCTCGTTTCCCATGGAGACGACCCATGAATTGAAGGTTATCGTAGGCGACTTCAGCGATAACCAAACCTTCACGGTGTTCCCCCTTTATCGCTATGACGCTATATTGGGGAAACCTTGGTTAACGCGTAACAATCCAGACATAAACTTCCGGACGAATGAAGTCAGGTTGAACTCGAATGGTTTGCCTTGTGCGTCGCCCAGTCAAAGCGAACCGACCGCACCTGTGGAGGCGATGTTCATATCTGGTCGTCAGGCTAGGCATGCTCTTAGGAGTGGAGACGAAGGTGTTCTGGCGTGGGTCAGCGTAGAAGACGGCATTGGCAAGGAACCTCCCGACAAATCCACTCAGAACGAGCACCCAGATCTCAAGGCCATGTTCCGTGACTATGACGATCTTTTCCCGGATGATCTGCCAGCTAGACTCCCACCAAAGAGGTCTGTAGACCACGAAATCCGCCTGGAGGAAGGCTCATCACCCCCATCGCGGCCTGCCTATCGCCTGCCCAGGCCAGAAATGGAGGAATTGAAGAAACAGCTCACAGAACTCTTGAAAAAGGGTTTCGTAGAACCAAGTAAGTCCCCCTTTGGTGCACCGGTGTTTTTTGTCAAGAAAACTGATGGTTCGTTACGCATGTACCACGTTTGAATGCTATTGAATATGCTTTAGCAATGAATGATGACGTGTCCAATACAATATCAGATGCCTACCAGAGAGACAAAGAGCTAACTCCCATCATAGAAAGATTGAAGCATTCTCTCCGAGATAATTTGCATGATCACTATTATTGGGACGAATCCACTGATCGCTTGTACCTCAAGGCATCCCCCAATAACCGGTTGTGCATACCACAGTGCGGTGTCCGGTTAAAGCTCATTCAAGAACACCATGAGTGTGCAACGGCTGGCCACCCGGGTCGTGATCGAACGTACTTCCGCCTAGCACGTTTTTCTACTGGCCCCGAATGGGTCTCGATATCAAGAGATTTGTCAAAACCTGTGATCTCTGCCAGCGAACGAAGGGAGGTCAGTCACTTCCAATACCTAATAGTCCTTGGCAGGATATCTCAATGGATTTTATTGTTGGATTGTCCCTTACTTCTCGTGGCTTCGACGCAATTTACACCTTTGTGGACCGACTTTATTACGAAGTGCGTACATCTTGTTCCAACAAACTCGAAGATTGATGCTAAGGGCAGCGCTCAACTGTACATTCAAAACGTGTTTCGTCTGCACGGGCTGAGCTCGACCATTGTTTCCGATCGCGATCCACAATTCACTGCAGCTTTTTTCAAAGAAGTATTCTCTCAGCTAGGAACTAAATTGGCATTCAGCACTGCTAACCACCCTCAAACGAATGGTTTGACAGAGAGAGTTAACCGGCAAGTGGGAGATGTTCTAAGAGCATTTGTGAACTTGAGACAGGACAATTGGGATTCGCTTCTACCACTCTGCGAGTTTGCAATTAATAGTTCACAACAGTCATCTGTAGCTAATACACCGTTCTATCTGAACTATGGGTTTGACCCTAAGTCCCCGCCCGAATTCATTCTTACGGGAGGGGAAAGGAGTGATTCGGTCGATTGGCTTCATGAGCAGGAAGCCGCACTAAGGATAGCTCGAGATGCAATGCTCGACGCCCAGGCAAGGCAAGCTCTATACGCAGACCAGACGAGAACGCCCAGTGATTTGAAGGTTGGTGATAGCGTTCTTGTCTACAGAGACTTTCTACTGACCCCGGAAGCTCGTGGCCAGCCCTCTCGGAAGTTGCAACCCAAGTGGTTTGGTCCGTATCGTATCCAGGCTAAGATTGGAGCGAATGCTTTTCGCTTGGAACTACCCCGTGAACTTCGCTGCCATCCCGTGTTTAATGTCACTGCTCTTAAACGCTACGAAGAGAACACGATTTCTGGAAGACACCAACCCCCGCCTCCGCCCTTCACAGATCTAGATGGACACACACGCTATGTTGTCGAAGCCGTTTTGAATCACCGACACCGCAGTGGTGAGCAACACTTTGCGACCTGCATCGCCTTGACAATGTCATAGGTGACCACACAGTTCGAGAGATTCTTCGAGAGAAGCATCCAGCAGCATCACCTCTAAACGAAGACGCAGTTATGGACGGAGAGCCTCTGCCCCAACCACATCCGGTCATCTTCACGGCACTCAATAGGGACGTTATTCGCCAAGCTGCGCTGCGCACGCATGGTGCAGCTGGGCCTTCAGGCATGGACGCAGCCAATTGGCGAAAGATTTGCACCTCCTTCCGCTCAGCCTCGGATGCACTCTGCGATGCTATGGTTACCTGTGCCAGGCGAATAGCTACCAAGTATGTGGACCCCATCTCACTGGAAGCTTATGTGGCTTGCCGTCTAGTGCCTTTGGACAAGCAGCCAGGCGTTTGGCCTATCGGGATCGGGGAAGTCGTCCGCCGCATTCTGGGCAAAGCCATACTTCAAATTGTTGGCTCGGCAGTAGAGAGTGCTGTTGGCTGTCTGCAGTTATGCGGTGGGCAAGAGTGCGGCGTGGAAGCCGCCATTCATGCGGTGAAGACCACCTTCGATGATGACCACACGGAGGGAGTCCTGTTCGCGGATGCAACGAACGCATTCAATCGCCTAAATAGAGCTGTTTGCCTGCGCAATGTTCAGCGGCTATGTCCTGAGCTCGCGCCAGCTGTTATCAACACCTACCGCTCCCCAGCTCACCTGTATGTTGGAGGAGAGGTGATCCTGTCTTCTGAGGGCACCACTCAAGGAGACCCATTGGCTATGCCAATGTATGCGCTTGGCACGGTGCCACTGATCCGGGAAGCCGCTGGGGCCATGCGGTCCTGGTATGCCGATGACGCAACTTCAGCCGGCGCTCTCCGACGAATGCGCACCTGGTGGTCCATCCTAGTAGATCGAGGCACCAGGTAAGGTTACGACATCAACCCGTCAAAGTCCACTCTCCTCGTGAAGCCACAACATCTTGTGCTAGCAACAGAATTGTTTGCCACAACCGGGGTTAACATCCGGACGGACGGCTATCGTCATCTTGGTGCTGCCCTAGGCTCTGCCCTGTTCTGCGACGGTTAAGTGTCGCAGAAGGTTGACACATGGTGCACAGAGCTGCAGACCCTCGCCAATCATGCGGCGTCTCAACCTCAGGCTGCTTACGCTGTCCTTACCCATGGTCTCCGCCATAAGTGGTCATTCCTTGCGAGGACAATGCCAGCCATCGCGGACCTCCTGACACCGCTGGAAAACTCCATCAGCCAAGTTTTCCTCCCTGCACTGACTGGTCGCCAGGCTCCCGGCGAGGAAGAACGTGCCATCCTGGCGCTTCCGTGTCGTCATGGTGGTTTGGGAATTCTAAACCCAGGGACCCTTTCCCAGCAGTACGACACGTCTACGGCTGTCACCAGACGTCTAGTCGAGCAGCTCCTTCGACAGGAGGAATCCATCGAGGAAGTTGTTGCTGCCACCAAGGCAGCCAAGGCGGCCCAACGCACAGCTAATCGCCAAGATCAGGCAATGGCCCTCTCCTCCCTCAGGGATACCCTGAGTGACGACCACAGGCGGACTCTGGATCTAGCCGCAGAGAAAGGTGCCTCCAGTTGGCTCACTAGTCGGCCATCTCGCCGGTTCCAGTTTACCATCCACAAGGCTGGCTTCCGGGATGCCCTATGTCTGGGCTACGGCTGGACCCCTCCCCGGTTGCCGTCTCACTGCACCTGTGGAAAGCCCTTCGACACCACCCATGCCCTATCATGTGCCATCGGAGGATTCACTGGGATGCGCCACAACGAGCTCCGGGATCTAACCGCTAATCTGTTGCGTGAGGTTGCGCATGACGTCAGCGTGGAGCCAGAGTTGGAACCTCTCTCTGGTGAAACATTCCCTCTCCGGTCGGCCAACACGGAGGCTCATGCTCGTCTTGATGTGGCAGCACGTGGAGGGTATGGGAGTAGGTTAGAGAGGACAATGTTTGATGTTCGGGTGTTTAACCCTTTTGTCCCCTCCAACCGAAACCTTACTCTCCCGTCTGTCTACAGAAAGCACGAGCAGGAGAAGAGGCGTAAATATGAACGGCGAGTCCTGGAGGCGGAGCATTCCTCGTTTGTTCCCGTGGTTTTTGCAACCACTGGCGGCCAGGGGAAAGCTGCTTCGGCCCTCTTTGCCAGGATTGCCAGCAAGCTGTGTGAAAAGCGCCGTGAGCCTTTCCCGGTTATGATGGCTTTTGTACGGGCGAAGATCTCCTTTTGCCTTGTTCGGGCAATGGTTGCCAGTCTACGTGGTCACCGTCGGAACCCGCCTCGACATCTGTCTGGTTCGGCTGTGCTGGCGGCTGCTGAATGTGCCCTGGTGCCATAAACGGTGTACATGATACAGTACAGTTTCTTTGGTAATGGTGTTTCATTTACTTTTGTATTTTCAGTTCGTTTTCTTTGTATTTAACTCCTCATTGTTTTTTACCAGGCGTGGGCCATCCCCTGACTTCATAGGTGCCAAACATTTTACGTTTTTCATTTCTATTTTGAGAGTTTAATAAAATTTGGACTTGTTTCCTGGTGCATTGGAAGGGTTACCCCAGCAGCGAAGCTACGTGGGAGCCCGCTGGCAACCTATGTGATGAGTCTGGTCGGAATATTAAACCGCTGCAGAACTATCTAGCCTCACAACGACAGCAGCCTTGATCTAACTGGGCTGAGCCATATGCATCTCTTACTGAGATAGACTGATATAGTTTTGCGTCATCTCCTTGTGAGAGTGATGGAGTTGAGTTGGATTACACTTCAATGTGGTTATGCATGTGCATGAGTGATTATTTAATATTCCCCTTTCCACAATTGCATCTCCTAACTGGATTGTGTTATCTAATAGAACTTTGGGCTTCCTATGGGGCCGGGAGAGTGTAATAGTTTTACCTTGACACTTCTTGCTTGTCTTATGGTAACACCTTGTGTTCCTACTATTCTCACTCCTGCGGTTATCGCCTTTCTTTTGCTTTATAACCTCTGGTTTGAACATCATTCGGGGAATTCTCCAATCAATCAAGTCTATACTGTTACAGATGGCCTGGGGAAGAAATTGTTCTTGAAGGAACTTAGTTGAAGAGACTGACTGCACTGGTGAAAGAAGAAGGCGATGAAGAGTCACCATTGCATCGAAAAAATAAATAGTTTTGTCTTCAGGATCGTGTGCTTTGTTTCACTTTTGCTTCGATCTTCAGGCTCAGACTAGAATCGCAGTTTAGGCCACCCTTTCTTTTTTCGTTGTTTAACGTCCGCGCCCGCGTACCTTTTTGCCTCCGACCGGAAAAAAACAAGAAAGTAGTAGTACCAATAATATGCGAAGTTGTAAATACATGATTGTGTAGTTTCACAGTGTGCCGATCATGACCTTAAACTTATAATCTTGCCTCCCGGGCATGCCTTTGTCTCTTGTGTTCTTTTTCTTTTTTTTTGTTGGCTTTTAAATATCGTACGGTGTGTGTCCTAGTACATGTAAAAATCCAGATGTACATGTAATGAATTCATGACATGCTCCATGCTATGTACGAGTACCTGTTTTGTTGGATTCATCAGGCATGTGCTCCAACGACAATGTACCATCAAAGAATGTTGTTCTATGCCTGCAAGCAGGGAGTAGTACAATACCGGTATTGTACTACTCCCTGCCTGCAAGTGCCGTTAGACCCAGAAATATTGTATATTATCACATGCTTTACTGGTCAAAATGTTTGATTGGGGTTTCCAGTTTTTGGAATGGGTTTTTGGTTTTTTTCGCCCTCCCGCGTACCTTTTCGCGAAAAAAGGACGTTAAACAATGAATTATTAGCAAAGGGTGGCCTTATAATTTATAGGCAGTTTACCCTGCTGCTGGGGACTGATCAGGAGTTGCACACTCTTGGGGGTTATGAACTCTTGATGGTACAAGACGGCAACGTCTGTAGGGCCTTCCCTATCAAAATAATAAATTCTACTACTACTACTACTACTACTACTACTATGAAAGAAACCAGGGAGTCGTAAAAATTAATATTTTACGACTCCCTGAAAGAAACACACAGCTCAGATGAAAGTAAAGAGTATGGGAAGCAAAACCGTACACACTTCTGAAATGCGTATACTGTACTATAATTATTGTACGCGCCCACCACTCTTTTTTTTACATCACGAATTTCGTAGTGAGCGCGGCGCCACCCGGACCGTACCCCCGAGTGATTTCGAGTGTTTATGTACGCGTGTACTCACAAACATTCAAAAATTTTCATTCGAATGTTTTCAAATTAATTTATACAGCAAAGAAGGTTTCTTGCTGTATTGGCAATTGTTCGGTCATTGTCGTAAAACAGTTAGGCTCTCGATCTCAGTTCTTGCACGTTCTTCGTCTTGCTGGAGACTCAGCGGGGAGCAGCTTTTTCCGTGACTCTAGTCTGTAGACAAAACGATTAGGTAAGGAGCAGCTCTCTAACCTGCACCAGACGATCAAGTACCAACGACGAACGTAGAAATTTATTTTCACTTGAGAACGACGAGCCAGTCGGTTTCTGTGGAAGCGAAGATTCGTAGATGTGCCTGCCTAGGAACTGGTGGGTATAGAGGAGCGGACATCTTCAGCAAGGCGAAGTGTCAGAACTTCACAGAAGATCTATACTGGCCTGTGTCACGCAGCCAGGAACTGGAGTGATGGTTTCTGTGGCAGAGGATGGAGAGACGATACTGGAGTCCAAAGAGAGGTTGTTCGCCAGCTCTTTACCTGTGTATCAGCAGCGATACAACGCCGTGACCGATTACGTGAACCAGACTGGCGCACGCCGTGTGGTAGACATAGGCTGCGCCGAGGGCTCGCTTATGGTCAACGTGAAGGAGCTGTGCCCTTGCGTGCAGGAGCTGAGCGGAGTGGATCTGGATGGAAGCCTGGTGGACCGGAGCCGGGAGAGATTCCGGCCGCTGGCCTACGCGTACATGCACCGGCGCACAGATCCGCTGGAGATTGGCGGCTACTGCGGCTCGATCTCAACACCGGACAGGAGATTTGTGGACGTCGACTTGATCAGTATGGTGGAGATCATTGAGCACTTGTACGACGACACCCTGGCACGAGTACCCGAGGCGATATTCGGCCGCCTGCGCCCTCGAGCCGCTATCGTCACCACGCCAAACTCCGATTTCAACGTCCTCTTTCCGGACATGGGCATCGGGGCGGACGGCCAGCCACGCTTCCGACACTGGGACCACAAGTTTGAGTGGTCGCGTGCCGAGTTCGAAACCTGGGCCACCGGCGTGGCGAGTACCTACGGCTATGGAGTGAGGTTCAGTGGTGTGGGTGCTGGTTTGCCGGGAACAGAGCACCTCGGCTGCTGCTCGCAGATGGCCACATTTGAACGCATCACCGACGAGGTTGAGTTTGCCGCGCACGCTCCTACAGCGGATGACGACGACGACGCAGCCAGTGCGGTGCCGGCACAAGCGGAGTTTGGTGAGTTTGAGCAGCGCTGGTCCGTGTCGTGG
Organism: Sycon ciliatum; assembly: GCF_964019385.1. Taxonomy (NCBI): domain Eukaryota; kingdom Metazoa; phylum Porifera; class Calcarea; order Leucosolenida; family Sycettidae; genus Sycon; species Sycon ciliatum. Next base: position 17,580,961 of record NC_088648.1, read on the forward strand.
CCGTATACACCGCGGCCCAATCAGATATACACGGCCGTGTCGGCGAAAGCGTATCGCCTCGGCCGCGAGGCGCACGATATACGCGAGGGACTGGATCAAGGCGAGAGTTGTGACTACTACGGTGGCGAGGAGGAGAGCGTCTCCTGCAGTCACGGCGACATCACGCCCATTCTTCTCGACAACGTCGACCCTGACTTGCCATGCGACTGCGGATACGAGGCGAGTATGTCCGCCAGTTCATGTGCATTTGATGCAGACAGTGTTGGTGGTAATGTCGATCTGCAGCTCGGCGCCCCAGGTCCGTCGGCCACTGTAGAACCGCCGTCATCGTCATCATCGGAACAGAAGGACACTGTCCGTCGCTGCGTACCTCACGTCTGCCTGAACCGCATCAGCGCCTGGGATATTCCACTGCACTGCTTCCAGGCGTGTCTCACCTACGACCTTTCTCGCCTGGAGTGCCGCATAGATGACGTCTTGGAAGTGCTGGAGCATCCGCCAGTGACGCCGTCAGCAAATCCGGCCACCATTGTTCTATCCTACACGCCGCCCGTCCTCTCTGCCGATCGGAAGTCCGTGATCTATCCCAATGTCCTGCTAAGGAACAGTGCGGATGAGGAAAGTGACGGCTCTCTTGCCAGTCATGGCGCGGACAACAGTGGCGAACCGGCGGACGACTTTGAAGGCACGTGGGGCGGTGAATTTTACTCGTACTCGTCGGACTGGTGCGACGATGGCGAGGCCGCTGGTACCGAGACTACGGAGACGACTGCGCCTACCTAGATATCTCAGCGTTCAAGTCCGCTCGGTGACCTGAAACGAGGCAACGCCACCCGGACCGAATTAGCGGCCTTGTGAAGTCTACCCGCTAGAAGGCACTTTGACCGTGCCAGAACAAGTCATTACGAATATCGAGAAAAGGACGGTCCACACCGAGCACCGAGTTCTGCCAGAAAAACCTGGGGCTCGGTTCGTTCCTATATCACCTCTGATACCACCGTGTGCAGTGCGTACCATGTATACTGCGGGGAACGGCCGCTCTCTGCTGTGTGACACCCCAGCTGCCGCTGGTGGCGAAACGCTCGTCTCTTGCGTGGACGTCTGTGGCGGCGAGGTCCAGTGCACAATCCCTATCCAAGACGCGACAGTACTCCAACGCCAGCACCATCATTTTTTTATCCTTTTCTATTTGGCCGCTCCTGGAGCTTAGTTTTCAGTATTCTCTGCTTACCTTTCCCGTTCCTGTTTCCGCGTGTCAGTGTTGGTGTCCGTAGTGTACCACTGCAAGGCCCGTGGCCAGATATACTGGGAGATCTACCCGTCAATCATATACGTGTACGCCCGCCCCCCCCCCCCCCCCCCCCTGAATGAAACGAAATGAGCAAAAAATCAAGCGTGTCACTTGTGTTGTTGGCAATTATGTGTGACACTGCAGTTCATCACCGGGTACACCATGAGATGCACCCGGTGTGCTAAGAGTGTTTAAATGCTGCGAAGGCAGAGCTGGCAGTACACACAGTACAACAGTGGCACAACAGCTAACAACGAGCTGTCATTGCCTGATGATGATAGCACTGCGCGTGAAAATCCCTCATGGTACGTTGCAACGGGGACGCGCCTAATTGCTCCATTGTTGTAGTACTGCGTGTTCGCCTAATACATCTACCAGCAATGTATACTAGCAGTCGTGTGCTGCTTAGAGTCAATGCTATCTGCCTTAAGTGCAAAGCTCGCTGTGTTTATCGCAGTTAGAGCAGCGATTGGACAGAAGCCCAAGACAAGTCATTGTACATTATTATTATTATTATTATTTGAGGGATTCCCCAAAGGCGGAAGCCTAAATCAAGGGGGTCAACATCAGTCATGTCTTCATGCATGGCCGTGATCCCCTCATCATTCACGCTTGTCAGTATCTCTAAAGCTGGGTCCAGAAAGTCTGATTTACAGCAATCGTTGGCTGCGCGGCATGTGATAACCGGTCCTGAATTCACCGACTACAACTTCACATGCTTAGTAAGTTCTGTCGTTTACAAACAACTTGAAACAAGCATGACGAACCTGCAGTGGGCATTCACTGCCGCTCAGACAGCTACCATTCGACGTGCACCTGACTCCAGGCAGTTGTAACTAATTTTTAAAGCACTGAATACCGTAATTTCCCAAATTTCCCGTGTACTTTTACCGTATTTTCGGTGCATCTGTTTCATACCTAAATTTTCAATACTAGTACACCGAACAAACACTAACACACATAAAACAGTAGGAAACTGCTTCTCTGTACCTAAAATTTCTGTTCGCCTAACCTGGCCTTTTGCCCTCATACCGAAAATATTGAGCACCGGAAATTTCTGAAATTAGAGTACCTCAGTCAAGAAATTTCTGAAATTAGAGTACCTCAAGACAGGCTGATGGCGGATAGCCTCATGATGTTGCATGCTCAACGATCCACACGTACGTCCATGAAACCCGGACACACACACACACACACACACACATGCCCATCGCGGAAACGATGATAGCGAACAGCTATGTTAGACATAGCAACTTGTGCTGGGATTACACCGTTCAACAGCTTGCAAGGCTGAAGAATTGACCGCCACTATTTTAGCCTGGTCTACACCATAAGGCTACACACACACACACGCACACACACACACACACACACACACACACACACACACACACACACACACACACACAGGGAGGCGCCACAAGCCACACACACAGGGAGGCGCTGTCACATCAACCACGAATATATACAGACATACAGAAGGAGTACGATCAGCTACAGCTGCAAGCGCAAAAGCATACACGAGTCAGCGCACCATTGCACCGACTCAGAGAGGAAAAACCAAACAAAGTGATTACACACATCAGGAAATAAAAATAGACAGGAGCAAAACACCTAAAAAGAACCGGGGCCGAAACAACAACCCCTCGTCCGAAGCAAAGAATTTCGCACAGATAAAATAGCATAAAAATAAATACAAGACAAGGCACGGGGAACGGGCGGATAAAATGGATCAGGATAAAATTTAATATGCCTAATCACCACACAAAAATAGGGGGGAGGGGGAGTATTATTGGTTTTGGAGGCGCAACGCAGCCAGTTAGAGGTCTAAAACAAAGGACAGTGCGCTAGTGCTGTGCCTTAGTCGAGCGGGGAAAAAAAGCAAGCGGAAAGGTCAAATGATCCTGGCACCAAAGGATTGAAAGTAGCTAGGAAAGCAAGAATGTAGAAATGTCAGCGTTGAGACACTGCAGATAAGTCCGCGGGGAGAACGCAAAGACCGAAGAAGGTCTCTTGTTGCAACACACATTACAAGGTCATGCAAACGAAACATTTCGACGCTCAACAGTGCTCGCGCAAGAGTATCCGAACTAGGCTGGTGTTGCCCGGGCAACAGTCCGGGATGCACGCACCTACTTCTGCACAAGCTCACCGACGCGGTTCTTGAGTCCCTCGCACGCCGTCTTGGCGTCGGAGAGCAACATGTTTGTGTTGGGCTTGAAGAAGACGGGGTTATCCACGTCAGCGTAGCCAGTACCTGAATTGTGGAAAAATGATGAGAGGAAACACATTTTCTGTCAGAGCACACATAGCTTGACCTAAGAGTTGAGAGCCAAAGCAGAGTTTATGATACATGTGTCTCCGGGAATGAGAGAGAGAGAGAGAGAGAGAGAGAGAGAGAGAGAGAGAGAGAGAGAGAGAGAGCCACGCACACACACACACACACACACACGCACACACACACGTAGAAGAAGACACAACATGATCCTAATCGTATACGCCCATCCTGCAAAACACTCCAAATAAAGTGAATATTCAAAAAGGCCCACACTCAAATCAGCAGAATTTTACGCTTCACATGTTTTCAGCACAAGAAGCAGTACAAGTCCAGAAAAAGCACTCTTACCCATGGTACGCTTGATGACAATGGTTTGCTTGGCCTTCCATGCCTCGATAACAGGCATACCGGCGATGGGAGAGTTGGGGTCCTCGATGGCAGCGGAGTTGACGGTGTCATTGGCGCCAACAACCAGGCACACATCCGTGTCGGACAGCTCGTGGTTGATCTACGCAAGAAATCAGAGTGGACATCGGGACGTGAGATCTAGACTGCAAGCTTTGCAAGGTTGAAGACTTGACCACCACTACAGTCTACCAGCGATAAGTCGCGTACTTTTGCAATTCGGACGGCTTGTACTTTTGTATAATATGTAAGTCTATACTTTCGAAACGCAATCTGTAGTGCTTGAGATGCATGTGGCGACAGTAGTAAAGACACGCTCACACTGACCTCTTCCATTTCCAACACAATGTCATACGGCGCACGCGCACACACACACACACACACACACGCACACACAAGCACACACACACACGCACACACACACACACGCACACACACACACACTTGTACTTGTTGCTCACTGCCAAAACTGGTCACGTGGGTCTCCCCGGGAGAGGGGAGAGAGACTCAAAAGGAATCTTGGAAAGATGACTCAACTGGCTATTGAACCGCCCAACGGCCGACACCCCCTGAAATCCCAAAAACTCTGGGTGGACTTGAAAATGATCCCACTTATGGGCTCACCACACCTCAGTAAGTGGGTGAGGACATGGTGCAGAAAAAGGATTGACGGCATCAGGGTATCCGTCCTGGGATCCAACTGCAGTTACGCCTGCCCCCAGTGAAGGTAATACTTGCTACTAGTGTGGGTGGCTAAATCAGAGTGGATCTGATCTAAGCGTCACACACACACACACACACACACACACACACACACACACACACACACACACACACACACACACACACACACACACACACACAAGCACACACACACACACACACACACAAGCACACACACACACAAGCACACAAACACACACACACTGACCTCTTCCATCTCAAAGACAATGTCATAGGGCACACCGGCCTCGGCAAGCAGCACATTCAGCTGTCCGGGCATACGGCCAGCGACGGGGTGGATAGCAAACTTGAAGTCGACGCCGTTGTCGGTGAGCGTCTTTGCCATCTCGGCAATGGCGTACTGGGCCTTGGCCACAGCCAGACCATAGCCAGGAACCACAATCACCTGCAGCCACAGACAAAAAAGTAGAAGAGGATGTTAGTCGGCTGTGCAGTGTTCCAGAAAGGTGTTGCCTAGAAATTGAATCATCAAGGTTTAGAAGAGAGACTGCAACAAGTGAAGCTAGGACGTGGCAGCAATGCTAGCAGTGGCACATCATCAACAACAGCGGATACATGTTGCACGTAGCACAGTGTGTCCAGCATGTCGGGATCCAATACAGTGACACGGCGTGTGAACCCAGAGTTCATAACGCCCCAGAGGGTGCAACTCGACGATGGGTGCTGTCCCGACGGAATTTCAAGTTGACGTCATTTTTATGGTGCGATGTGCACTGTACATGACTGCGTTATCAGACGTATCCTGAACCGGTGGTGGACAAAGACAAAGCCCCGTTTGATCCGGTACAAATTAGTTCAAAGAAAAACGTGTGCTGTGTTGACACGCCGTACAAATGTCGTAAATCACTGGTGCAAGGAGCATTGCATCATAAAAATGACGTCAACTTCGGAAATTTCGTCGGGACAGCAGGGTGCGTGGGAGTTGCACACTCTGGGGTGGGGGTTATGTACTCTTGGTGTGAACACAGATATGTTTGCCTGCTGGAGTGCCGCTACATCCAAGCTCCACTGTAGCAGGATTCCCCTCATCTAACCTGGGCCAGAACCGGGAAGAAACACCACCGCTTACCTTGCCAGCCTGTGAAAGGCTTTCGGCGACGGAGAGGACGTCTGTCTCGGTGTGCGTGCCCTCGATTCTGGCAGCCTTTCCTGTACCCTGCACACAGGAAGATGCAGAAAAGCAGGGCACACATGCACACACACACACACACACACACACACACACACACACACACACACACACACACACACACACACACACACACACACACACACACACACACACACACACACACACACACACACACACACACACACACACACACACACACACACACACACACACACACACACACACACACACACACACACAGATCATCATACATGCAAAACAGTTTGTCACTTGTTCTTCGGTGATCAGCGTGTATGCACGCACTGCACCATGTTCTTGGATAATGAACGCCTTCTTGCATCAAGTATCACATATTACAATCAGGGGCGTAGCTGGTGGTGGTGGTGGTGGTGGGTGAACGGCCGTAGTTCGTTAGCTAGCTGTACTATCATACATGTACGTATAGGATGGCAGGTGCTCTGGTCATCAGGGTCAGTATGTGCATGCTGAACCTAGATGGGTCGAACTTTGTAGGGGGGGGGGGGGGGGGGGGGGGGGCTATGCGCCTGACAATCGTATTGTACATTGGATCAGCCTGCCGAGCACTGAGTAGCACATTTTATTCAAGGTCGGATGGGATGGATTGCTCGAGGCATGCCATGCTGACGGACAGAAGTGCGCACAGCATTCGCCATACGTACCTGTGATCGGGTCTTGGTGTTGGCACCGCCGAACACAACGTTGAGGAGAGAGCGGTTCATCGCTTCACACATGATGTAGGACAGGATTCCTCCGCTGAAGCCAATCAGAGCGCCAACCATTGTCAAGAGCTTGTTGCCGAGAAGGAAGCCTGCAAGAGGGAGTGAGGGAGAGAGAGAGAGACAGAGAGACAGAGGCGGAGAGAGAGAGAGAGGGAGAGAGAGAGAGAGAGAGAGAGAGAGAGAGAGACAGAGAGAGAGAGAGAGAGAGAGAGAGAGAGAGAGAGACAGAGGAAATCATTCCTGGTCGCTGACCGGCTGAATTCTAGGTGGCTGCCGATTGCTCCATGAGGAGCAGCAATAACCTTAGCTCAAGCACAGTGCAGTAGGCTTGTCTAGTCGAAGTGAGGAGGTTCCACAGGGCAAGGTGGTAAGACCAACCAAGTGCAGTGCTGCCCAAAATCATTTCTTGAAGGACTCTCAAAAGAACCCATTCCACACAGAAATGTGTGTGGATAACATTATCTCAGAATGAAGGCTTGAACATCGTTTATATCACAACACTGAAAACCCTACATCATCACCAAGGCAGGTGGTCTCTTTGCTGCACAATTCTCATATCTCAATGAAATCTTCGGCCAGGAGCCATCATCAGGATCGAGGGGAAACTGGTGAGATGGTGAGTTTACATCACGTTTGTGAAAGCACTTCCTTCAATAGTCGGAGGCTCCACTGCAGCCTATCAATCACGTCCCCAGCACCCTCACAACCACGTACACTCGCTGATGAAACCCCAAGGGCGAAAATTCGGAGGCAAATTTAACTGCAATTACAGTGGAAAACCTTGGTTACACAGACAGAAGAACGAGCAGTTGTTGAGCAGTTGTTGAGCAGTTGTTGAGCAGTTGTTGAGCAGTTGTTTTTCGTAACTCTCTGAGTTGCACAAACTGAAATATTCATCAGACGAAAATAGAACTCCACGGACGGTGGATGAACTTCACATGGTGAAGACCTTGGTTGTGAAGGCGTTTGAGAGAGCACATGCAAATGCATACCGGTACACGTGCAGCCACACAAGATGCGTGCAGCCACACAAGATGCGTACCTTCTGCGCACAGAGCCCATCCGCTGTAGCTGTTGAGAACAGTGATGGCTACGGGCATGTCTGCACCGCCGATGGAGGCTACCAAGTGCAGGCCCATCACGCTGGACAAACCGGCGGTCATGGCCAGCGAGCTAGCGCCCAGGGTGGAGGCCGGGTCGGACATGAAGCAAACAAGACCTGCGCGCGTGACAATAGGACATACACACCGATACCGGCACATACACACACACGCGCACACACACACACACACACACACACACACACACACACACACACACACACACACAAACAAACACACGCATACACATGCATTCGCACAAAAAGGCGCAACACAGTTGAGTGCAACATACAGGCACTCCAGGTGCTACATGTGCGGGCGAGGTATTTTATTTTATTAATAGAACCCGGGCAGTGGACGTACACATGATGTCGGATTTTACGTGCTGCAACTGAACTCGGGGCAATGTGTGCATCACTGGCTTCCATCATGACTAATGTTCAACATAGACACACTAACGTGTGAGCCGACTGGCCAAAGAAACTAGTCTCGGCTTCAAGACCCCGATGCTATTCCAAAGGGAAACCCCGGGCCATTGTCCTATCAGTACCATGATAAGAGGTCTATCTTGCTACATCCCAGTGTGTGTGTGTATGTGCGTGTGTGTGTGTGTGTGTGTGTGTGTGTGTGTGTGTGTGTGTGCGTGTGCGTGTGTGGACTGACTGATGATCGGGACTGACCTGCTCCGTTCACACCCAGCATGGCCAGGTTGAGCATGGACTTGGCGGGCAGCTCCAGCGGCGCCGACTTCAGCCGTCCCTCCAGCTTGCCGAACGCGATCAGCGAGCCGGTGAAGGTGATGGCACCGATGGCCTCGCCGAAGTAGGCCATGCTGGCGTGCACGCCGCTGTGCGCCAGCGCGGCCGGGTCCATCAGGTACACAGAACCGCTGGTGAGCATGGCTGCCAGGCCCACCAGGCTGTGGAAGGCGGCCACCAGCTGGGGCAGCGACGTCACGGCGATGCGGTTGGCGATTGCCATGCCAACGGCCCCGCCGGCGCCCATCATGGCGGCCATCTGCATGTAGACGGCGGGCGAGACCTGCATGTTGACGGCGGTGCAGGCCACACCGCTGCTAACTCCCACCACGCCGATGATGTTGCCCATGCGAGCCGTGCTCTGCGAGGACAGAGCGCCAATGCTGGCGATGCAGGCCAGGCTGGGTGCCACGTAGCACAGGTCCTGCACGCCGGTCAGGCTGGAAATCGAGATACGTGGATAAGCGGGCACACGCACACACACACACACACGCACGCACACACACACAGAGCATCCAATAAGAAAACCTGGCAAAACCAATCGCGATATGACCGTCAATAACAAGCAACACCATTAGCTCCATGATGATATGACATTGCATAAGCGTGTAAACCGCTACTGCATGACGAAATAGCTCCTACAAGGGATGGTGTCCGACCATTTCGTAGCATTTTTCAAAAAAAAAAAAAAAAAACTCTGACGCTATCATCGGACTGCTCATACTTCAAAGTGGTTCCAATCGGGAAGTGAAGACTCTGCAGAGTATCATCGAGCACAAATCACAACACTCACCCGGTAGCGACAGCACCGAGGTACGATCCACCGTAGACGGCGACAGGAATGATGTAGTACTTGCCGAAATCCGGGGGGTCGCCCTCACGCCGGAACATGTCCAGCATACGCCTGGTGACCAGGAAACCTCCGACGATGTTTACTGATGACAGGAGGACGGCACCGGCGGCGAGCGCATGTGCCGACGTGTGCGGGGTAATGCCACCGCCCATCAGCACCATGCCGCCGACGGCCGTCAGGCCAGAGATGGCGTTGGTGACGCTCATGAGCGGCGAGTGCAGCGCCGGCGTGACGCCCCACACCACGTGATAGCCGGCGATGCCCGACAGCGCAAACATGGTGAACAGGTTGGAGAATTCGGCGCCTGGCTGCGCGGCGCCGAGCGCCACCATCGTGCCGAGGCCGACGGTGAGCGAGGTGCTGGTGGAGCGCGCCGTCTTCTCCGCCTTGTTGTAGGCGACCAGAGCCTTCTCCTCCTTCGTCAGCTCCTTCTTCTCCTCTTTCTTAGCGCCGGTGGTGGCGCCGGAGGATGCAGCTGACAGCGGCGGTGGTGGGTAGGTCAGCTCCTTGTTGTGAGAGACGATGGACTGGCGCACGACCTCGTCCTCGAAGTCGATGTGCAGGCGCTCCTTCGGCCCGATGGAGTTGAAGAACTTGGACAGGTTGTTGGAGTAGAGCGTGGAGGCGAGCGAGGGCATGCGCGACACCAGGTCGGTGCTGCCCATGATGGTGACGTCCTTGTGGCGGATCGTCTCGCCCTTCACCGTGTACTCGCAGTTGCCGCCCTGCTCGGCCGCCAGGTCCACGACGACCGAGCCGGACTTCATCGAGTCCACCATCGGCTTGGTGATCAGCTTGGGCGCCGGCTTGCCGGGGATGAGTGCGGTAGTGACCACGATGTCGACCTCCTCGCACTGCTTGGCGAACAGCTTCATCTCGGCCTCGATGAACTCCTTGGACATGACCTTGGCGTAGCCACCACCACCGTCTCCGGACTCCTTGACCGTCACCTCCAGGAACTCGGCTCCGAGAGATTGCACCTGTGCAGAACGCAAGCCATTGCAGGACCAAAGAGAAGAACAGAACATGACAAAAATGCTGTTTATCACTTTCAGCAGCTGCATCGGCACTAGCAGCAAAAGTAGCAGCAGCAACAGCAGCTGGAGCCAAGCACTGTACATTACCTGTTCCTTGACAGCAGCGCGGGTATCAAAGACACGGACAATGGCGCCCATGTTACGCGCGGTCTGCGTGGCAGCCAGACCAGCAACTCCGCCACCAATGACAAGAACCTAACAAGAAGAAAAAAGAACAGATTCACATTTAGATGAGTATATCACAGGTAAACATGAAGGAAGCGTACTGTCCATGTGCATCTATCGCACTATGGAAACGAACCAACGATATTTTATTTTCAACAGTCGCAGATTCAGACCAAACACCAGTGTTTCAGTGTCGGTCACTGGGTGTATGCATTCACACAGACAGACAGAGAGGGACAGAGACGGAGAGAGAGAGAGAGAGAGAGAGAGGAGAGAGAGAGAGAGAGAGAGAGAGAGAGAGAGAGGATACCACACGCACACACAGACGCGCACACACACCTCAGACCTCAGACATGCGCATCGCGGAAGCGATGATAGCGAACAGCTATGTTAGACATAGCAACTTGTGCTGGGATTACACCATTCAACAGCTTGCAAGGCTGATGAATTGACCGCCACTATTTTCTAGCCTGGTATCCACCACACACACACACACACACACACACACACACACACACACGCGCACACACACACACACAGAAACACACACACACACACACAGAAACACACTTACCTTGGCTGGGGGTACACGACCAGCAGCTGTCATCTGACCGGCAAAGAATCGTCCAAAATGATTGGCTGCCTCGATGATCGCCCGATATCCAGCAACATTAGCCATGCTGCTAAGGACATCGAATGACTGCAACAATTCAAAACAACACAGCAAAAGTCAAGCATGACGTATCGCTCTTGAAAGAAGGGTTCTACTATCACTCACTTATCACACCTACAAGCTCGTCGCAAGCTATCGGGTGATTACCCAAAACTGCAGGCTTTTCCTAATTATTTGATTACCCCAAAACTGAAGGCTTTTCCTGATATTTTCTATAGATCCCGCTTCGTGCCACGCGCTGACTTGCTGATGACTGGAGCACAGCCCCCTCCCCATACCACACACAAACACACATGCGTGCAGAGTGCTGCGTACCTGAGCACGGGAGATACGCGGCACGGACTCCATGCTGAACGCGGACACGCCCTGCGCGCGCAGAGCCTCCAGCAGGTCCTTGTTAGCGGCCGGCTGCAGCATACCGGCATACAAGGCTCCGGACGACAGCTGCTTCACTTCATCAATGCTCGGCGGACGAACCTAGGGGAAAGAGAAGGAGAACAGGTACATAGCATGGAATTGAGCCAATGAGATTACCCAGTAAACATGCAGAGATTGCACTTGTCAGTCTAAGGATAAACCCAGACCGGCCACCTCTCCACACAGTTCAGTCTATTTTCAAATGGCAGAGTTTGTTGCTACTCCCGAGTTAACCCTTTGGAGTCCGTAACTTTTTTCCTTCCGCAGAATTTGGGGCAGTCACGAAAATGCGCACTCGATTTCCAACATAACTTTGGTTCTCCTTCACCGATTTTGAAGATCTTGGGCTTGTTGGAAAGCTCTTGATGAGAGACATACAGTGAGCCCAAACTCGCAAAGAGCACTATTCATTGTCCGCCACAATGCGCCCCAAACGCGAGTCCAACACCAGATCAGAGACGAAATCGGTCTCCTGTAGCCATTTCACTGAATCTAGCTCGGAACTGTTCAAATGTTTTCGAGTAGAAGCTTACCTTGCCGTGACGTCGCGCCGCGCCGGTCCTGGCACATGCCGCCTGTCATGAAGCTGGGAAAATCCCTTTTTTTCACGCACTGCTGACTCGCAGCACGCAGCGCAGAAAACTCGAAATGTTTGATCGCTCGCCGCTCACTCAAACTTCATCAGAGAGTCTTCGGACCTGTTCCAGGCGATAGCTGAGAGTTTTCTCTACCATCTAGACCCTTCGATTGTTGAATTTGGTCAAGATTTGGCCGAGAACCGAAAGTTTGACTGCGCCCACATGCATACAAAATGTCCATGGTTCGAAATCGAACCATGGACTCCAAAGGGTTAACTGATAAACCCAGGCTTGATAAATCTACCATTACCCCGATGATGGGCCAGGCCAGAAAATTTGGTGTATGTAAATTTTAATTTTAATCGCAATGAAGCGACCGTTTTCGGAGTTGAGAAGTGAAGTTTCCTAAACTGATAAATCAAGGGTTAACGAACCTAGGAGGGCCTACTAAGCCTTACGGACGTCGGGGAATCATACTTTAGACCAAACATACACTTTCACAGTGCATACCCAGGCACTAACAAAAATTAATCATCTCCCGCGTTACTTCACTGAAACATGATAAAAGGAGCCGTCCATATTTCAAGGACGATCTTAGCAGTCGTGTCGAACTTAATCGAAGTCTCCAGCAAGAGAGACTTCGCCGTGACATGCATTGGCGCCAGAGACAACGCAGCGTTTAACACTCGGATCGGAAAAGATGGTATTTTTCGCTGCGATACAAACGCAGCACACGCCGGCTATGTCGACTTTTGTCGAAGAAGCAGCCAAGAATACACACCACAAGCAGCAGCAACTGCTACGCGTCGCCACTTCATCAGCACCGACTCCGCCACCACACAGCTGGCTATAACAACTGCTTCAGTAGCAAAGAGCTAGGCTGAGCAACCAGCAACTAGCAAGCATTGCTCCATGCAGCCAGGAATTCTTCCTGGTACTAGTGCTATTACTGAAGTACATGTAGATGCTACTACAGCGCAAAGCAACTAGCAAGCATTACACACCTTCATGACAACCTTCTGCTTCAGCGCCTCCTTTGCGTCCACAATGCTTGCACCGGCCGAGACATAATCAGCGTCGTAGAAGCCAGCGGCAACACCTGCATTCTTCTCAACAAACACTTTGAAGCCCTGCTTGCTGTAAGCCTAACACACCAACAGACGGAGAACAGGGAAAGACGAGGGAAAGTCACGTCACACAGAAACTGGCAAATACAAGGACTTTGCTCCCAGAAAAGCACTAAGGTCTAAGGGGAAAGGGCATCTGACCATAGCAAATTACTTGATGCAAGAAACAAGAGCTAAAGTGCATTTCAAAACCACAGAAACCCATAATAGGAAAGAGCCTGAACAAATTTTTCAAAAAGCTCAAAACCAAATTCGGATTATTTGAAAAAAGTTTAGAGGTCAATGCTTTTGAAATGAACCGTAATTTCAAGTGTCCACTCTTCGGCCCACCTGTAGGGACACGTGTGCAATTCACCAAGTTTTTGGCATGCATATCATCAACGCGACACACTGAACCCTGGCCGAGACTGCACCCCTTGGGGACACCATGCCCTTATACGGAGCCGGGATAGTCACAGGAACCTTGGTTTGGGACCTGTTGAACTCCATGAGCCTCCAAAGAGTGGCGAGGCATCCAAAAGGCGAAGGTTGGACTTTTCGGTTAAGCTGTTGAATGTCACCAGCAGAGCTTGAACCAGAAAACCTTCGCTTGAGGAGCTAGTCTAGATAGAGCAGTGAATACTGAATGCGTACCGGTACCTACCTGAACACTGGCGGGAGTGACGGCAACACGTGTCTCCGGACTGGCCTCCTTGGGCACGCCGAGCGTCAGCTCGTTGTAGGCAACGCCGAGCGCCTCCTCGGCCTTGGCCGCGTCCGTGGCGGCGCAGCGCGACGTGAATCGCGGCGCCACGGTGTTGCGCAACACCGACGATGCCGGTCGCAGGCCGGTGGAGAACGCACGGCGCGCACTGGAAGCGACCGGCGACGATTGCCATGCACTGCGCCTCAGCGCGCCGCTGTTGCGCAGTGCGTGGCCGGCACGCATCAGACTGGCCATGGTGTGGTGATCTCTACTGCTGCTGTGCGCGATAGATACGGCATACACATACCCAGACATGCACACGTGCACAGACACGTACATGCACAGACACACACATGCACACACACGTGGACATACACAGACAAGCACATGCACAGACACGCACATGGACACGACATGTACATAGTTACGTATACACGCGTACTCATAAGCACGGGCACCAGCACGCAGAGAAAGACGGGAGCACAGAGGGTCAATGATGTGCTGCTCCTTGCATATCGTGAGCAATGCATATTGCCCCATCGCCATTGGGCGGACGCCCAGCGCTACCAAACACAGCACAATGTAAGTGTTGCTGGCTGTCATGTAGTTAGCGAAAATGTTACTGGATCTCACTCAATACCAGAACGTCATGAAAGTGAGCAGCGTGTACTGCTTGGGGTTCGACCACCCAGAAACCACACCAGGCATATTAATGATGTTCACTACATAGTACATTGTAGTTCATACTCAGCTGTAGTAGAATGAATTTATGTGTGTCACGAAAAGGAAATCTTGTGTGGACTAACACTAACAGTACAATACAACAGTACAACAGTACACCCCCACTGTACATGAACAGTGGGGTTTCCGGAAAAAGCACATAGCATGGATCAGGATATCAGGATCTACTGTACTGATAGCACAAGTAGTCGTCAAGTATGAACGAAATGTGGGAGATTCATTCGATTTGTGTGAACTTTCCAAACCCACGCACTCAACTGCACTTCGCGCTCATGTACAAACACAAAGAGGCATGACAAAGCAATTTCAGGTACAAAAAGTAAAAATGAAAAGCGTTTTTAGGCAACTGGAGTGGCCGGCTAGCTGGCTACCGATAATACTTCCCATGAGGCATCAAACCCATTTCGTCCCTTCAAAGGCGCGAGGGAAAGTGGAAGACCAGTAGACCACATGAGCCCATGTGGTCAAGAAGTTCTTGCCGGCTTTCGCCGCATGCACAGAGACGCTACGGTAATACAAATACGCGTGGATTGAAAATTGAAAGAAGCCGTCTCCGAACAGCTGTATGGAATCATTCTATGGTAAGGTCACCGACTTTGGACAAGACAACGCAAGGGAGAAACGAACGAGTGTGGCGCAAACACACAGTAGCTGCTCCCGCAACTCTCCGAACAGCTAAAAACAACTGACTGCACATACACACGCACTTACCCAATCGAATCAACGCAGCTAGCTGCCTTTCTGCCTGCTTACTGATGCAAGTGCCAAGAGCCAAAGGCCTTCAGAAGATCAGAGAAAACTGCAGAGCTGACTATCCAGCTAGCTGCACAGAGTAATGAAGAGTGCACTCGAGCGCGATAAGCGAAACTTTTTGTTGCAACGCCTTGTTCTTGGCGAAGAAAAAAGGAACGGCAGTTTCGTTGCGAGGGTGGACAAAAAAAAGGAGTGGGAAGGCGAATGCAAGGAGTGGATGACCGACCGTACACCGTAGATCGGATGCGTACAGTACGGTTGCGCTAGTGCACAGTCAGTGCAGTACAGTCAGTGTCGTACTACAGACTGCACAGAGTGCAGCTAGCTCGCTCGCGCTCGAGCTTGCCACGCGCTGCACCGTGCACGCTACTCGCTAGCCGCTAGCAGGCGCTAGGCGCTAGGCAGGTACGTAGGTAGGTGCAGTGCGCGAGCGCGCCCGTGCACGATCGACGAGTACGAGTCGATATGTACATGTAATGTGTGTGTATATGTACGCGCCCGCCAGATTTTTTCAAGCGAGACCACGTGTTTCTTGCATGGCTGGCTTCTTCGAAAACTCTTGATCACGTGATCCTACACGTGTACGTACGCTAGCTGTAGCCATGGTAGCTGTGGACGTGAGCCTGTGGCAAAATATCGCATTATCGGGCTTTTTCAGGGTGAGAATATGTGGTGCGCGCGCGGCGGCGGCTGCAGCCACAAAAATCCGATCCGATGCATGATGCGCGTGCGTTCGAACGTTCACGTACGTCATGCTGGCTCTCTGAACAAAATAATTCTAAAAAGAATCTGAAACAGACTTCAAAGTTTTCTTTTGCTCACCAACAGTTTCTTGACGCTACTGGAATTTACTCTTCCGTGACGAGCTCTTGGCCAGTCATGTCGCTGGGTGCCATTGTTGTGGCCCTGATAGCTATCGCTGCCTTCTCGGCTCAACTTGCTCTTCACAAAATCCAGGAAGGTATGTGGGCTCGGATTTTTCCACAATTTTTGCAGCGAACAATGTACACACCCACCCTGCTTGGATGTGGATGATTTTGCTTTAGGGGCCGTCCGGGGTTACCAATAGTTGTTGCAAAACGAAAAGGTTTAGTATTTTCAGTACATGTACCCACCCACCCACCTACCTTTTCTGCAGGTAAAACGAATTCGAATAAAATATTGATGTCATATTATTTTCGACAACCACATGTAACTGGGCATTCTCCATCTGCATTCAATAATTATTTTCAAAACGAAACTCCTTCAAACCCACCCACCCCCAAACGAAAACTAGTCTTCAAACGGGTGCCGGGAAACCCTATACATGTTAGCTATCGGGCGGGCCCCCGTCACTTGGGAAGTTTCGCTCTACATAGATGCGTATGAAAATATGTACGTGTATGTCGTACGCGCCGGGGAGCGAGGGCAACTTTCATACTTACATCTCCCTACGGATTTCCTTAGGAACGCGCTTTCCTATGATTGGTCCTCCGTAGGACTTTTTTGAAATATTTTTTGCATTTTCCGGATTTATCCATGCCAACGTTCAAGCCGCGTGAAACACAAGGTCCACTACACGTTGAAAACAAAAATTAAGAATGTGGTTTAGGCGCGTGGTGTATGCGGCAGGCGCATGCAGCCGACGCGACTCCAATGCAACAAGGCATGTTTTGCAGTTCACGCCGCAATCCTCACGTAGAAAGCTGTCATTGCTGCCACTAGGGCGTCAAGTATAAGTCAACACATGGATGCCTTCCTTGTCCAGTTTGCGCAATGCTTCCTGCTACTTTTGTTGCCTATCTGGCTGCTGCATTGTATAGCGAAGTGCCGTGAAACGATTGTGTGGATGGCATTGCCCCAGGAGCCTGTGATAACAATGTAGCGCCATTTCAGAATGCCCGTGTGATTCTGCAGCGTCCTTCACACCTTGGCCTGCGATATTCACGCTCTGTTGCCAGTCAAGACCATCTTATACTGTATATACTCTGATTTTATCTCGCCCTGGACTTCATTGTGCGGTGCGGGCCTCCAAGGAGGTTCTATTGTTGACTTTCAAACTTGCAGCAATGATTTATTTGTACTGGGAGTGATTGCAACTGAGGGGACATCCCCTCTTGGTGCTGTATGCTGCATGCTAAGGGTCTCCTATCTTAGCTTGTATGTTTCCACGAAGGGGTTCCGGCTGTCTGCGGAGTACGCTGAGGCAGAAAAGTTGTGTTGCATGAATCAGCTGCTGCCTTGATCCACGTGGCTGCCATTACATCAACTGGTAGCAACACATTTGGGATGTCAGGATGCAGGGATGGCATGAAATTCATGTTTCCAGAATAGCTTGACTAGTATTCACTGTTTACTGTATAAGCAGACAATTTCGTCGGTCAATAATTTCGTCCAACTCCAAAGAAAGGGAGTTCGTCCGGTTGTCAATTTCGTCCATGGATCATAAGAGTGTATTGAAAAGCTGGACAAATTAACATTAGTCCAGCATTTAATTTAGTCCAACAGCTCGTTGGACGAAAAAGACGAAATTAAATTCCAGACGAATATTTCTGCTTGTACAGTATGGGATGTGTGCATACTCGGAGCATTATGTTTTTATTTCTACAGTGACGTGTCAATTTATTTGTTTCTTTTTGTTTGACTGCCTGCCTTCTCCAGGACATGTTGCTGTGTACTATCGGGTAAGGGACTGTGTTGCGAGCTCAGTTTGGACTTGATATTCCGGCGTGTGTGTGTGTGTGTGTGTGTGTGTGTGTGTGTGTGTGGGTGTGTGGGTGTGTGGGTGTGTGTATGTGTGTGTGTGTGGGGGTGTGTGTATGTGTGTGTGCCACCTAGTTCAGTCGGTGGGGGTACTAGTGCCAGGGTTGTGCTTGGGGGCTGTTGCCATTGGGCTCGGCCACTCACAAAGTTGTATTGTTGTCTGTGTTGGCCCAGAGGTCATGCTTTCTACGTATGCAATGATCGGCCGGTTGTCCTTCGTCTTGGTGACCGTTGAGCTGTCCGGAAACGCGATTTGATCTGTGTGTGGCTGCTGAGCTGCTACTAGCTTGGCTGTTGTTCCAGCTTCGGCTACTGGGGCGGAGGTGCTGCTGCTGGCGCTGCTCCTGCTGCTGCTACTGTTGCTGCTGCTGCTGCTACTGCTGCTGCTACTGCTGCTGCTGCTGCTACTGTTGCTGCTGCTACTGCTGCTGCTGCTCCTTCTTCTATTGCTGCTATTGCTGCTGCTACTGTTGCTGAATGAAGACAGCAATAAACTAACTACACTGGTGTTTGTGTTCCGTGCTGTTTGTTTGTACAGGGAGGCGCTTTACTGAAGCACACCAATGGTCCTGGCTTCCATTTCATGGTCCCGTTCCTCACAACCTATCGCTTTGTACAGGTGCGTGCCTATGCCTCGTATTTTTGCCTCGCTGTCAGATCTCAACCACATATGCACGTTGGAGTTCTCGTCACGATTGCCTAGTAGAGTGCTAGCTCCCCCGGCCCAGATTCCCCTGGTCCGGATAACATAGTCCTGACACGTTTGCTAACCTACCGTAATGTCGCCTGTTGTGATGCCGGGCTTATTCCAGTAGAAGCCAATGTCAGTGCTGGGCGTCTATTCGAACGCGGTATTTCTATGTAGGGTAAAACCTGTGACTAACGACCACCCCTTGGGGCCAGAGAAAGCGGTCTTTAGTAGCAGGTGGTCCTTAGTTAGAGGTTTGCACCGCACAGCCATATGAACGTGAGACCTACGTGCCTGGGGAAGTGGTCTGTAGTACCAGGCTGGTCGCTAGTCACAGTGGTCTTTAGTTACAGATCTTACCGTATGTCAACACTATAATCAGGCTTGTGTTCTACCTGTGTATCTTGAACATCAGGCTTGTAATCGAAACAGGCTTCTATACAAGACCGGCTATAATACAAGACACTACCACGTTGTAGTGACTGCGGTAGTTATGCCCCAGCCGCATGCTATTCTATGCTGCACACTTCCACCCGGCCGCATGTTAGTACCTTCTTCCCTGCTTGTGATGGGACTGCCGATGTCTCACTGACCTTGTTACTTGTTTTGTCTTTCCCCTCGGGCATGTCCTAGACCACACTACAAACCGACGAAGTCACCAATGTCCCGTGCGGTACAAGGTGAGTGCCTGTTGGCGGGCTTGCGCCTGTCCCTGTTTGCCTGTTTTGTTTGCCCCTCTCTCTATCTGTGTGTGTGTGTACCATGTCTGTTCGGTTTGTCTGTGTCTATGTGTTTGCAATGTTGTTGTCGTCGTCGTTGTTGTTGTTGTTGTTGTTGTTGTTGTTGTTGTTGTAGTCTTTCATTTTACTTCGCATTTAGGCACAGGCAGTGCTGCCTTCTCACCAGAGTGTGAAGTTTCCAATTCCTGCGGGACATGAAAAAAAGAGCCGGTGGTCCAATCGTAGTCAGTGCAACGCTGCAAGTTTAGTAACAGAGAAAATAATTGATTTTTGTACTAATTTCACTGAACCCAAACTCTCCTGTGCAGTTTGCTTCTTGTTGTTTTGTGGGTCAAAAACCTTGCCCGGTGATGTCTAAAGTACAAGTAAGACAACAATGGCAACAATGATCCTGCCTGCAGCAACAACCATAAAAGCAACAGCCACTACAACACCAACAACGACAATGACGGCAGTGGCAGCAGCAGTACTGCCAGTAGTATCACTGGCAACTGCTCAATGACATCTTCTTGTGTTTGTTTTCTCTTTCTGTTTTTTTTTTTTATAATCTTTTTCTAGTGGTGGTGTGATGATCTACTTTGACCGTGTGGAGGTTGTCAACATGCTGGATGGCAGGCACGGTAGGTTATTGGATAAGGATTGTGTGCCACTGTGTCTATGGAATCTGTTGAGTGCTTTCAGGCGGGGGGGGGGGTTCAATGATTCAGCAGCCCTCTCTTCCAAGGTCAGGCTATACCCAGCCTTGTCCGACCTGAAATTAACCAGCCAACCTGATTGTGGGCATGCAACAGATTGTGCAAGCATGTGCGCGTGTGCACACGCACAAACACACGGATGCACACACACACACACACACACACACACACACACACACACACACACACACACACACACACACACACTTGTACTTGTACTTGTTGCTCACTGCCAAAACTGGTCACGTGAGTCCCCCCGGGAGAGGGGAGAGAGACTCAAAAGGAATCTTGGAAAGATGACTCAACTGGTTATTGAACCGCCCAACGGCCGACACCCCCTGAAATCCCCAAAACTCTGGGTGGACTTGAAAATGATCCCACTTATGGGCTCACCACACCTCAGTAAGTGGGTGAGGACAAGGTGCAGAAAAAGGATTGACGGCATCACACACACACACACACACACACACACACACACACACACACACACACACACACACACACACACACACACACACACACACACACACACACACACACACACACACACACACACACACACACACACACACACACACACACACACACACACACACACACACACACACACACACACACACACACACACACACACACACACACACACACACACACACACACACACACACACACACACACACACACACACACACACACACACACACACACACACACACACACACACACACACACACACACACACACACACACACACACACACACACACACACACACACACACACACACACACACACACACACACACACACACACACACACACACACACACACACACACACACACACACACACACACACACACACACACACACACACACACACACACACACACACACACACACAACCAGACATCAGATATACTGATATCTGTACTCACAGCTGCAGCAGGGTATTACCGGTGGACATGTGTGTGTGAATGATTCATGTATGTGTGTGTGGGGGGGGGGGGGGGGGGGAGGGGGGTTTGTGTGTGTGTGTGTGTGCGTTCGTGTGTCATTATAGAGTAATTTTGTCTGTCCTCTCCGCGTGCGTGTCTGTCTGTCTGTGGCTATGTCTGTGTATGTCGGACGGGTGTACATGGATTTGTGTTTAGTCTATGACATAGTTCACAACTACACCGCAGATTATGATCGCGTCCTCATCTTCAACAAGGTCCACCACGAACTGAACCAGGTACGACCGAGAGTGCTTGTGTTGCTGCTTTCTACGTATACGTGCCTGTGTGCACGCGTTTGTGTATGCCAATAAGCATATACGGTGCGGGTGCGCACGCACGCGTGTGCGCACGCGCGCGTGTTTGTGTGTGTGTGCACGCAAGCATCCATGTGTTTAGTTTGTGTAGACCCTGGTAGTTTGATGTCATTGCTGTGTGTCCATGTGGCTTAAGCTCTTCCACTGGCTATCAATTTTATTTCTAATGAGAATGCCATCTTTATAATTGACGGACTCTCTCTCTCTCTCCCTCTCCCTATCCCTCTGCTTCTCTCGTTCATTCTTTCTTTTCAATCTGTGGGCAGTTTTGCAGTGCACACACACTCCAAGAGGTCTACATCGAGATGTTTGGTAAGTGTTCTGGCCGTTGGAGTACATGACATTGTACTACTTATCGTTTGTTCTACATGCGGTACTGTACTGTAAAATATTTAAATAACCGACGAGGAGACAACAGTCGTAAAATAGCAATGAAAAATATCAATTGTGCACTCATAACCATGTATAAACAATTAAAATGAAACAATTCCAGAACGTTTTCGTGTGACTATCATCAGTGGAACATCGTCACATAATAAGAATCACTAAAACAACCAGTTATATAGCTAGAATATGAAAAGAAGCGTGAGAATGCAGCACAGCTAGCGGTTATGCATAACGCGTGTAGTGTGAACCTTTGCAGTGTATCTGAGAATGGTAGCAGTAGATGAATGTGGCAGCTGTGAGTGCGTGTGGACAACACTGGTGAGTGCGTATTATTTAAAAAGTGTGAGTGCTACAACATTTTCTTTTTGCTTGCATAGAACAGGGTCACGTGTGCGAATATATACAGCTTCCAACACCTGCAACTGCTTAAAGAAACATGCGCAACAAATAACACTAAACCAGGAATCATCAAACAACTTACGACAATCCGGACTGGACACCAAATGCTTGTAGATGGCAGACTTGCTCTTGTCGATGTCGAACTCCTCCTCGTCAGTATCACTCTCATCATCCACTTCCTGTTCCTGCTCACCCTTGCTTTCCTCCTGATCATCCTGTTCATCCCCATCATCATCCTCCATCTCCATCTCCTCATGCCATCGCTTCTTTCTCCTTGACGCGTTCACTGCTGCGCCCGTACTTTCACCTGCCGCTACTGGTTCCGCCTTCTCGATTTTTCTCAGTCGTGTCTCCGCTAGTCTCTGGCTTCTCCTCAGATTCGTTTTTCCTCCATTTTCGTTTCGTTCTCCTGGTAATTTTTCCGTTACCGCCGTCGGGTTTGTTGACGAACGATCGTCCGGCGGTCTCCCGCGTTATGCATAACCGCTAGCTGTGCTGCATTCTCACGCTTCTTTTCATATTCTAGCTATATAACTGGTTGTTTTAGTGATTCTTATTATGTGACGATGTTCCACTGATGATAGTCACACGAAAACGTTCTGGAATTGTTTCATTTTAATTGTTTATACATGGTTATGAGTGCACAATTGATATTTTTCATTGCTATTTTGTACTGTAAAAGCCATACATATATAACGAAGTCTTAAATCTAACGAGTTAACGAGGGGAAATCTGTCGCTAACTCACACACACACACACACAAACCAAATCGTTATACAGAAATCGATACATATACTGTCCTATTGAGCGTTGAGAATATGAGTGAGAATCGTTACCTTTGGCACACGTGAACTAGTCAATTTTGGGAAATCGTTATACATGCGCCTCGTTAGAATAATGGCTTTTACAGTACACCAGAAAACACGGGCATGTATACTATGGAGATGGCATTGCAGGCTAGTACTTCTCATCGTGTGCTATACTACACCAGAAGACCTGGAGTCCATTTCAAAAATATAGACGCATGGTATTTTTGAAATACTTCAAATTTGGCTGGAGCTTCTTGAGAATTTTTTTCGGAAAATTAACCGATCAGATAACGAACGCCCAATTTCGAAAACTTTGTGCACAAAGTGATCACAGATTTGGTGTGGCATAGATGCTGGCCTAACGATTTTTGAAATTCCGCGTCTATATTTTTGAAACGTGCAGTATACTCTATGGAGATTACATGGCATGATAGTGGCTGGAGTGACAATTCTGAGCCCTGTGCTGACCCGTGGTGTATATAACAGTACACTCAGTCATGATCAAGTTCCCGGGCCTGCTTACTTTAGTCAAACGCAACCCACACCTAGACCAGCGATTGCATGTGCATGTGTGTGTTTAAGTCCGACCTACTCCGCGTGCAACTCGAACAGTCTACCCGGAAACAAGACCGGCCAGGTGACGGGAACCGGAAATCTGAGATGGAAGGGACCATCTGTAGTACGGAGATGTTTTTAGACATGCATTTTAGTTCCTTTTTCTACTCACCTTTATGAACACATGTGGGTGTGTGGGTGTTTGCGTGTGTTTACGTGTGTGTGTGTGTGTGTGTGTGTGCGCGCGCGCGCGTGTGTGTGCGTGCGCGTGTTGTGCGTCGATTTTCTTCGGAGTAACATTGTTGTTTCAACTCACTTATAAACGAACCGTACTTGATCCCCAGTCTGGAAATTGCAAAATTTCGCTTGAAGCGTGTCGTTATTTACTGGGCAACCACCAATCTTTTACCTTCCCCGTTGTGTGGGCAGCCACTAACCGTTTTGCCTTCCCCGGCGTTGTTCTGCTCAATAGATAAGATTGACGAGAATCTCAAATCCGCGCTGCAGAAGGACTTGGAGAGCATGGCTAAGGGTCTGATGATCCAGGCAGTGCGGGTCACCAAGCCTAAGATCCCGCAGTCCATCAAGCAAAACTTTGAACACATGTAAGTGATTGTAATCAGTATGTTTGATTTGACCAGACCAGGCTACTTGACGCTTACAGACAGCAGCACGAACAGTTCACCAGCCACACTCCACGATAGCAAGAAGTGTGAGTGCGCAGCAGCATAGCTTGTGGGTATGCAGTGGATTGATGTGTGAGTGCGCATCAGCATGGTTTGTGGGTATGCAATGGATTGATGTCTGAGCGTGCAGCAGCATAGCTTGTGGGTATGCAGTGGATTGATGTCTGAGCGTGCAGCAGCATAGCTTGTGGGTATGCAGTGGACTTATGTGTGAGTGTGCAGCAGCGTAGCGTGTGGGTGCGCAGTGGACTTATGTGTGAGTGTGCAGCAGCAGCAGCAACACAGCTTGTGAGTATGCTGTGGTGACCGGCAGCAGCAGCAGCAACACAGCTTGTGTATAAGTAGTGAACTACACCTGTGTGTGTGTGTGTGTGTGTGTGTGTGTGTGTGTGTGTGTGTGTGTGTGTGTGTGTGTGCGTGTGTGTGTGTGTGTGTGTGTGTGACTGAGCAGCAGCATAGCATACGAGCATGCATTGCTGCCTAATTGTACGAGAACTCGCCGCTACTGTGTATGACACCAGACCTGACCAGGAACATTTCTGATTTCACGAGAAACCCGTAGGATTCTACTACACCGTGGTTATAGTATTGTATGCATGTGTGTTGTTGTAAGGTTGAATAACATTCAATCACGAATACGTGTTGTCGACCAACAGTGACATGCTTGGAAATGGCGCCTCCAGTAGAACCCAAGCCCCGCCAGTAGAAAACCCCTTCCCTCCAGCAGAACCCACGCCCCGCCAGTAGGAACCCCCTTCCCTCCAGTAGAACCCACATCC
Organism: Sycon ciliatum; assembly: GCF_964019385.1. NCBI lineage: Eukaryota > Metazoa > Porifera > Calcarea > Leucosolenida > Sycettidae > Sycon > Sycon ciliatum. The sequence continues at coordinate 17,606,227 of NC_088648.1, forward strand.
CGCCAGTAGGAAACCCTTCCCTCCAGTCGAACCCACACCCCGCCAGTAGGAAACCCCTTCCCTCCAGTAGAACCCACGCCCCGCCAGTAGGAAACCCCTTCCCTCCAGTAGAACCCACGCCCCGCCAGTAGGAAACCCCTTCCCTCCAGTAGAACCCACATCCCGCCAGTAGGAAACCCTTCCCTCCAGTCGAACCCACACCCCGCCAGTAGGAAACCCCTTCCCTCCAGTAGAACCCACGCCCCGCCAGTAGGAAACCCCTTCCCTCCAGTAGAACCCACGCCCCGCCAGTAGGAAACCCCTTCCCTCCAGTAGAACCCACATCCCGCCAGTAGGAAACCCCTTCCCTCCAGTAGAACCCACACCCCGCCAGTAGGAAACCCCTTCCCTCCAGTAGAACCCACACCCCGCCAGTAGGAAACCCCTTCCCTCCAGTAGAACCCACGCCCCGCCAGTAGGAAACCCCTTCCCTCCAGTAGAACCCACATCCCGCCAGTAGGAAACCCTTCCCTCCAGTCGAACCCACACCCCGCCAGTAGGAAACCCCTTCCCTCCAGTAGAACCCACACCCCGCCAGTAGGAAACCCTTCCCTCCAGTCGAACCCACATCCCGCCAGTAGGAAACCCCTTCCCTCCAGTCGAACCCACATCCCGCCAGTAGGAAACCCCTTCCCTCCAGTAGAACCCACACCCCGCCAGTAGGAAACCCCTTCCCTCCAGTAGAACCCACGCCCCGCCAGTAGGAAACCCCTTCCCTCCAGTAGAACCCACACCCCGCCAGTAGGAAACCCCTTCCCTCCAGTAGAACCCACACCCCGCCAGTAGGAAACCCCTTCCCCCCAGTAGAACCCACACCCCGCCAGTAGGAAACCCCTTCCCTCCAGTAGAACCCACACCCCGCCAGTAGGAAACCCTTCCCTCCAGTCGAACCCACACCCCGCCAGTAGGAAACCCCTTCCCTCCAGTAGAACCCACGCCCCGCCAGTAGGAAACCCCTTCCCTCCAGTAGAACCCACACCCCGCCAGTAGGAAACCCCTCCCCTCCAGTAGAACCCACACCCCGCCAGTAGGAAACCCCTTCCCTCCAGTAGAACCCACGCCCCGCCAGTAGGAAACCCCTTCCCTCCACTAGAACCCACACCCCGCCAGTAGGAAACCCCTTCCCTCCAGTAGGACTCGCTCCAGTCGGGATGCTTTTGTAGGCGAGCTTGGCGTCGAAACTCATTGTGTGTTGTCTGCCGCCGTTGCCCTGTGCAGGGAGGGAGAAAAGACCCGCTTGCTGGTGGCCACGCAGAAGCAGAGGGTGGTGGAGAAGGAGGCTGAGACTGACCGCAAACGAGCTGTCATCGGTAAGCAACTCATGCTTTAATCAAGAGTACCTAACCCCCAAAAGTGTGCGACTGCCTGCACAACCTCTATACAGTGCTGTGACTGCAGAGCTTCACATCACCTGACTTGGTTCAAGAGGTACCGTTACGCTGCCAAACAGTGCAAAGTGACCACGAGAGAGTTTAACCCAAAGCAGGGTCTATCATGCACACGGTGCAAATAATGTGTACGGGTTCGTCACTTGATGTGAACTTCTGCCATCACAGACCCCCATTGCTGGAGTTGCACACTCTTGGGGGTTCTGTACTCTTGCTTTAATCTATGACCCTGTAGCTCCTCCGAGTTTTATTTGCTTTTTTTTGTGGTCCTGGTCAGACTGCGGCAAAACGAAATAATCCTATGAAGGCTGAAGAAAATGTTGAACGGTCTCTGCTTGGATGACCGCCACACCTAGCTTAGTGGTTAGAGCATCAGTGGCCTCAGGTGAAGATCCCTGGCTCGAGTCCTGGTGGTGACAGTCAATTTTTTGCTCCGACTTTTCCCGTTTGTGTCTTTCCCTCAAACCAGTGAATTTGTTATGACTTGGGGCTCCCCGCGTGCTAGTTTGTACGTGAAGTGTGTGGGTTACGGTGAGGGCTGGGTCCCACCCGCCTGTGTGGAGTCACAGGAAGCGTGAGTTTCGAAGTCTGAAGAAAAAAATGTTTAAAAACTGTCTCTGCTGGGATGACAGCTACACCATAGCTCAGTGGTTAGAGCATCGCTAGCGTCAAGTGAAGGTCCCTGGTTCGAGTCCTGGTGGTGACAGTCAATTTTGTCTTCAGACTTTTCCCGCTTGTCTCTTTCCCTCAAACCAGTGAATTTGTTATGACTTGGGGCTCCCCGCGTGCTAGTTTGTACGTGAAGTGTGTGGGTTACAGTGAGGGCTGGGTCCCACCCGCCTGTGTGGAGTCACAGGAAGCATGAGTTTCGAAGTCTGAAGAAAAAATGTTTTAAAACTGTCTCTGCTGGGATGACAGCTACACCATAGCTCAGTGGTTAGAGCATCGCTACAGTCCATTTCAAAACTATAGACGCGTACCTAGGCAAAAACCGTTATGCCAGTATCTATACCACATAAAATCTGTGATGACTTTGTGCATAAATTTTCCAAATTGGGCGTCTGTTATCTAATCGTTTAAAAACTATATGAGAGTAATTGTGGAGCGGTCCTGAGCAATATTCCGAAAACTATTCTCAAAAAGGTCCAGCCAAATTTGAAATATTTCAAAAACCCTACGCGTCTATAGTTTTGAAATGGACTGTAGCGTCAAGTGAAGGTCCCTGGTTCGAGTCCTGGTGGTGACAGTCAATTTTGTCTTCAGACTTTTGCCGTTTGTGTCTTTCCCTCAAACCCATGAGTATTTTTATGATTTGGGGCTCCCCGCGTGCTAGTTTGTACGTGATGTCTCGCCAACTACAGATTTGTGCTCACTGAAATCCGACCCAAAGTGCAGAGCTGGCGCCCTGGACCAGTTCACATTGCATCAGTATAAGTGTACATCCAGCCGCATTCGTGCCACTTCCAGGGCGTCAAGGGCAGTTTTTATAGTTGAGCGCGCCAGCTTTGCACAAGTGGTCGGATTTCAGTGAGCGCAGCTGTAGCTAATCCCTCAAGCGACAGGCTTTTTGTTCATTTCCGCATAAATTTGATTGGAATTGTATTGCTACGTCGGTATCTTTGTGTACTGAAAATTTGGTGGGCGGTTGCTCGTACTGTAGGCAAATGGCGAAATAAAATTTTACAAAAACGGGGTCTCAGTGCTAACTTTTGAGATATAGGCGATGACAATTTCACTAAATTTTCAAATTTGTACAGGATTTGTGATGTATAGCGGATGGGTATTTCATTAAGAATCTGATTTACAATCTTCCTCATTTTTTGGTTATTGAATGTACTAAACGTGTACGTGCCAATGAGAAAATAATAAGAATGCTTCAATGCTCGATTTCGCCATATACATGCAGGTGCAGAATGCCTTTTTGATAAGTTTGCTTTGGTGCATGTACATGCACACCTACATATCCCATGTACATGTCCATTATACACCTACCCTTCTCTACTAGCCAACCCCAGCCCTGCAATACGCATAGACACACGTGCGCACACACACGCACACGACGCACGCACACACACACACACACACACAAGGCACACACTTGCTCGCACGCCCGCAGGCAATGGCTCCTATGAAGATTGGGTTACTACTTCTTTGCAAAATGCTGCATGGCAGAATCCATAATCCGGCGGTTGCTGGTGACCCGTGAGCTGCCGGTCGACTTGTCGATAAACAATAGCCGTATGCCCATTTACGGGTTTCTTTTGTAGGCATGGACGAGGTGGTTGTACGTGAGGCCAGAGCCTGCCATCTTGAGGAGCATTGTCCGGGTCAGGATGTTCTTGAGATGGGGCAGCAGTGTTGCCAGGCACTTCTGCTGCTTGGCCTGGTACTGGCGTTCCTCGGCAACGAATGCGATGCCTGTTGTCGCAACCACCATGTCCTTCTTTGAAACGGCGACATGCTCGAGGATGGCGCGAAGGCCCCGCACATCTGCCAGCGCTGAATGTGCATCTGCAAGGGAATTGGCAAAGCAGGATTGGTATAGACAAGATAGGCTGTATGAAGCTTTTCCTGGTCTTTTAGCCGTTAGCAGCGACAGCGTTTGGAATTCATCAAGATGTCCCTGGACTCTCACCTGTTGCTGTTGGTGCGGATGTGGTTTGTTTTACCAAAGTTGCCTTGTCTTTGAAGGACTTACTTCCTCCGTATACAAAAACTTCGTGACTTTTTTTGCATGGTGTTTTTGAGCAAGAACCTGCTCAACGAACGGCGCCAAAGGCTGTCATCGACAACCCACGTCCATGTCGAGGTGAGTTTGGTTGATCCCGAACAGATTCTCCACGTACGCCATGCGTGTGAGGACGTTGCCGACAGAAACTCAAGAGTCAAATGAAAAAAAACTAACACTTACTTGCTCCAAGAAACTGACTCAGTGACGAAGTGTAGCTCGTGGCTGGAACACGAAGTCACGCGGCACTCGCTGCCCTGAAACTGGCCAGGCTCGTACTTGCGGTGCGCGGCCCCATATCCATGATATCTACGCAGCGTGAGAACATCGATTTGTTTCGCTCGCACGGCAAGATGAAACATTTCAGTCGTCGTGCAACCAGCGCAGACTCAGGATCAGAATGTCGATGGCCTGGCTTTCTTCGCCTCTCTCCAGTCAGACGCCTCCTTTGTCGCCAAGGGGAATCGCAGGGACCTCCTCGAAGCCATTGTAGAATGCTTGGGAGGATTTTCCTGGCGAGAAAATGCGAAGCGTGGGGATGTGCTTGTACGACTCGTTTCACGGCATAATGGAGGTTGCGGGTTGGAACAACTGAATATAGTTGACACCGATTCGTACACAGATGAAGAGGACGTAGCCAAAGTCCAGCGTCGGATCATCACTGCAGGTGACAAGAATCTGAACGAAATGCGAGCGGAAGCAGCGACTGTTGGCGATGCGGAGTCAGCGTCGTCAGGTGACAATGACATGAGCGACGAAGACTCTGAAAAAACTCAATCTCATTCGTCTGAGTTGCTTTTTTCTTTGTATATAGCTTGTAAACAGGTTAGACAATGCCACGAGTGTTATTCCAAGTCAAACGGAACAATTTCAGAGCTGTGCGCAGCTTTCAAAAAAAAGTCACGAAGTTTTTGTATACGGAGGAAGTAGTGGCGTCGGCTCTCAGCTAGAAACCCAGCTTTCTGTCCTCCTCTGCCTTCACTTCCACTTTTTTTGCTTGTGCAGAGCAGTTGTGGCGCTCTGCTCCATGTCTCCTCGGTACAGTTCCACCACACAATCCAGGAGCTGGTCCTTGGTATAGGAGCTGGAGCTGGTCCTTTTCCGTATAGTCTTCATCTGTTCCAGATCTGCTTGTACTAAAGGGACAAGCAAGTCAAGCCTTGAATGCACTCCATCGTAAATCTGAAATTGAAGCTCAACACTTGTTGACGTACAGAAAACAAGACTTGGCTCATCTTGTTGCTTTTGAGAGGTGTTGTCTCCTTTTATGCGTATGTTGTGGAATTGTCCCCCGCTCCCCGCCACACAACTACCCTCTGACTCATCCAAGCGGATTACAGAATAACACAGTTACTTGGAGTTGAACAATATCTCTTAGAATCAATAATCAACTGGTGGGCGAGAGAACGGGGGAGAAAGACAACGAAATAATAAACAACCAACAGTTATAAACAGAGAAAGGGCGAACACATCGAAACGACCAATGAGCGACCAGTACGTACGATACATGTGACCAGAACCAAGACAACAACACCGTGGACGAATCACACCACTCCCTCGCACCCGAACCCGACTCGCACAGCGCATGCACCACATAATCCACGCATGTGCAACAACTAGTAGACAAACGCACTCACACAGGCAGAAGCAGATCCACACACTCTGACAACGCATACACCACATATACCACGTCATACGCATCACACCCATATACTGCACACCACGCATCACTCCCGTACAGACAGCAGACCATATTTGACACCGGACAGGACAAGACAGCGAGACCAGAAACAACAACGGGTGTAAATAATAAGCGTATCGAATTTCGCAACACGTAGCTTGACTGTGTTGAGAACGCGCTCTCTTATCGTTCGACTCTTGGCGCCTTCCCGCTGCACGCAATGGTGCGTCGCAAAACCACCAACTCTTCAAAACCGTCGATGACAGGTATGACGGTGGCAAAACCATCGTTGACAGGTATGCCAGTGACAGGCTCCAGGCCGGATGCTGGCAAGGCAAGCACCATACAGCCAGTACTGGAGGACGAGTCCGTAGCACTCGACCCTGAGACCGGCTACCTACCTTCCTCGCTGTTGGCGCTGCGGGCAGTCTACGACTAAGTTATCTGCACCTTTGATGGGGCGAATATCGGTGGTGAACTCGCTGATGTATGCAAGCTGCTGAAGAACACAAGGTGGACTTGTCGTAGTGTTGACCTACTTCCTCCGCGTCATCGAAATTGTCGCAGTTTGACTTTTGATATAAAACGGGGTATTTACTCACCAGCACTCGTACCACAGGTAAGGAATCCGACATAGGCGATGGTCATCAGTATAGGGTGACGGCAAAGTTCTATTTTCTGTTATTGGAAGCTGGAATTTTTGAACTAGACGCAATTTCTTCGCTGATGTCGCTGCGATGGTAATTTCGACTCGGTGAGATCAGTCAGGCGTTGCAGCCTGCACATTTCTCGTGCTTATGGCCATTCACTCAAGCCTCATCACTGTTTTACCTTAGCTGGGGTGAGAATGACTTCGTGGAACAAGTGGCAGCGCTTGGAGAAACACCGAGGGGTCAGCAAACTAAATGCCTGCAACAGCAATAAATTTGTCGCTCTGGCCGAGACACTCAGTACATGATTGTACCTGCAAGAGCCGTGTAGACTCTACATGTAGTGCTAGTGATGCACACGCAGGTGCCGTACCATCATCCCCCCCCCCCCCCCCCCCCCCCCCCGGGTATACCAGTGAATCAGGGCCGGGCAGTGATGCTGAAAAAGAGGGCACGCTGGACGTGATAGTACACTTACCTGCATGAGCTGTGACCACACAGCTAAAATAAATGGGCATGCCACGGCTAAAAAATGTTCATTTCAAGATCGAGGTGATTCCGCCGACGGTAATCAGCCGACCTCGCAACGATCGTGTATTCTTACTAGGCTTCGTTGGTGGTGAAGTAGAAATCATCCAGAACTAGCAGACGACAAGCATAGCAGCTCTTGTCCTGTGGAGAAAGTCAAAGCGTTTGAGATGAGGCGCGACCAACTTTCAACCTTCCTTGAAATATTTTGGAACGATATTTTTGCGTCCATTGACATCAGCGACGACGAGGACTTCATCTCTGCATGAAAACTCTCAGTCCAACTGTCCTGAAACGTTACTCTAGGCTTCAGACTATCATACTGTGTAATAAGTTTTGAATGGCTTAGCTTATGGAGTTGTCAGTAACAAGTGACAAGTCACTAGTCAAACTGCGACAATTTCGATGACGCGGAGGAAGTACATGGCAGTTTTGGATTTCGGAAACCCCGACACAACACACTTTCTTCAAACAGTTCTAAGTTATAAAATTCATTTTTATCTAACTAGTTTCTGCTCTGTAGAGCTTCATCAGAGATGTGAATCCTTGAAGTGACGCACAGACAGGTAGATCGCTAGCAACTCACGGCTGAATGTACTGTATCGTTTCTCAGTGGTGGACAACTGCTTGGTCACGTGCGCTGCAGGGCTGAAATGCTTGCGTGCGCGGACCTGTCGTTCGTACAGTACGCGCAATGCCACCCCTAGTCCTGCATTGGCTGGTTGTGCCTTGGCGGTATGGTGGCGCCTTCTGGCTTAGTTTAGTTTTAAGTTGACGCATTGTACAGCAGTGGACCCTCTAGCACTGCACGTAATGCTTAAAGAGGCTTGCCCGGCGGCAAAGTGTCATCCGGGACCCAGTTTGGGACATAGAGAATCTTGTGCTCCACATGTTCTTGGGAAACACGAGAAAACACTTAGGGGTCGTCGCAACAGTTTTCTTGTCGTCCCTGAAACGAATATCGTTCATTTCGTACTCGGACCCCTCCCCTCCCTCTGAAATGAACATAGCTTGCTATGCTGGACGACGAAAATCTCATGACTGCACATGTATGTATACACACACACACACCCCACCCCCACCCCCCGAATGAATGATGTTCGGTACGACAAAAAAATTGCGCCAACCCCGTAACGCTGGTCACACATCCGGGGGGGGGGGGGGGGGGTGCGGTGGGTGGTTGTGTGTTTGTGTGTTTGTTCCTTGCGTCCATCCGTTTTTCTCTTTGAGATACCCGTCCAAGATCTTCAAGACATTGAAAAGAACACATTGATCTTGAGGATTGCAAGAAAAGGAATGGATGCATCAGGGGCTGAAATCCAATGAGCTATCTCTATCTCTCTCTCTCTCTCTCTCTCTCTCTCTCTCTCTCTCTCTCTCTCTCTCTCTCTCTCTCTCTCTCTCTCTCCTTCTCTCTATCTCTCTCTCTATCTCTCTCTCTATCATATCTCTCTTTCTCTCTCCATTGCTAGAGGCGGAAAAGAATGCACAGGTTGCCAAGATTCAGTATCAACAGAAGATCATGGAGAAGGAAAGCCAGAAGAAAATTGCAGAGATTGAAGGTGAGTCCTTCCCCCTCTTGCTTTGTGTGTGTGTGTGTGTGTGTGTGCGCACATGTGTGTGTGTGTGTGTGTGTGTGTGTGTGTGTGTGTGTGTGCGCGCACATGTGTGTGTGTGTGTGTGTGTGTGCGTGTGCGCACATGTGTGTGTGTGTGTGTGTGTGTGTGTGTGTGCGTTGTGTGTGTGTGCGTTGTGTGTGTGTGTGTGTGTGTGTATGTGTTTGTGTTTCTAAGATACCTTTTGAGTCTCTCTCCCCTCTCCCAGGGAGACCCACGTCACCTGTTCTGGCAGTGAGCAAGTACAAGTGTGTGCGTATGTATGTATGTGCATGTGTATACAGTGTAACTGGGGTAAGAGACATACCCCGCTGGGGTATGGAAAAACAGTACCTAGTATCCCAGGTGCTGCTTATCCAAAGTTGACTTCTGCGGCCCGCTAAAATGATACATGGACAGTTTGTCAAAAATGCTCGTCGAAGTTATTTTATTGCACTCAGAAATGTACGTGGTCAGTGCCACCAAACCAGGCGTCCCGCCTTGCAATCAGCCCCGTCCGCATCGTCAACATACTGAAGTACGTATCAACTTGAACCTGCTGTCATGTGTGAAGGTGTGTGAAAACACCAAAACGTATTGTAGCGTGTGAGGCTGGGTGTGTTTGGACCTGCTGAAAATCCGGCATGCACGAGTTGTATATCTTATTAGAGTACCGTGAAAGTCCGTAAATAAGTACGTATTTACTTTCGAATTAAGTGACCACACCCGTACTAACTTTCGGACCTGACTTGTGTGTAGTGGAGAAGTCATTTTCATGTCGATGTACATGCTACGTGCTGCATGTGCGCACCGTACCGGTACTTATTTCGGGCAGTATGTTTATCGGGCTTGACTTGACTTCAACAGACAGAGCCAAAAGAATGAAGGGGGTATTTCTTTCGGGCAGGTACTTATTTACGGACTTTTACGGTACAGTCAGACCTCGCTTAACTGCACACATCCGTTTTCCACAAAAGTGTCCAGATAGGCGAGGGAACCGGATAGCCAAACACCGGTTTTGTTGGATGCACCACGTATGCTGTAGATTTGTAACCAGCTATTTTCTTCCGGATGGCAAGGGATCCGGATAAGCGAGGTCTGACTGTACGTCGTATCCGAACACATTTGTGTATGCGCTTATGGGAGGAAAATCCGTGCGACGAAAAAGGACCGTGCTAAACAGGCGTATGTCTTACCCGGGTACGAACTTAGCAAGTTCCACTGTATGTACGCCTGAGCAAATTCCTTCGAAGAACAAAAAATCCTTTGGTTGTAGGTGAGACGCAAGGTGCCCACGCCCCAGCGGTAACTCGAATCAGAAGTGCTGCCCAGTGACATCCGTCTATCACTAATCAGCTTCTCTCTCTCTCTCTCTCTCTCTCTCTCTCTCTCTCTCTCTCTCTCTCTGTCTTTCTCTCTCTCTCTCTCTCTCTCTCTCTCTGTCTCTGTCTCTCTCTCTCTCTCTCTCTCTCTCTCTCTCTCTCTCTCTCTCTCTCTCTCTCTCTCCTTGGTCTCTTTTTTTTTATTCAGATCAAACTCTTGTGGCACGACAGATTGCACGCGCAGACGCCGAGTTCTACATGGCCAAGAAGATTGCCGAATCCAATAAGGTACGCATGTAGCATATGTGTACATAATTATGTGTATTTGTGCCGGTTTGTCTCTCTGTATGCCTGGCTCCCTGCCTATGGCATTGATGTGTGCACGTGTGTGCACGTGTGTGTGTGTGTGTGTGTGTGTGTGTGTGTGTGTGTGTGTGTGTGTGTGTGTGTGTGTGTGCACGTGTGTGTGTGTGTGTGTGCATGCATGCGGTATTGTGTTCCTTCCCGTGATCAGGTGAAGTTGACGACGGACTACCTGGAGCTCCAGCGTATCAAGGCCATTGCGACCAACAGCAAGATCTACTACGGCACTAGTATTCCAAAGTTCTTCATGGACTCACAGAGCACTGACAAGGCAGGCATCAAGGCCAATATTGATGTCTTTTCCGAGGACATTGACTCGGTGGGCAAGTGGTCCACCGACGAAGTACCGAAAACCGAGAAGTGAGATGTGCACTGTGGTGTTGGTGTCGGTGTGTGCCTTTGCAGGGCGCAGTGCCTCGCTTGGCGCTGGGTGGAGTGCGAGCTTAGACGTGTCGGTAGGTCGCCCTGCTAGAGTACGGGTGTAGAAATAGAGGTGAGTGTATGTTAGAGTGTAATTTGGGCCACTGCTTACGGCCGCCGCGCCTGTACACACACGGCTAAAACTTTATTAGTGTTTTGTTTCAATTCTTGACTGCCAGGTCGCCGCTGCAGCCTTGCTTATTATCCTAGGGTTCTGTGACATTCGTTTTATTATGGTTTATCATTGGCATATGATGTACAGTGGAATTGGCTGGGTCCGATGCACCTCGCCAGCCTGGCCCCTCCGAATGTTCCTAGTCCTGCTTGCACACGCTGCTCTGCTGCTGGTGTCAGCGAGGTCCGCAGTGTTGTTGTATGCCCTGCGTTCTACGTGTTTTTGCTCACCATCGATCTCTCCCTTGCGAGAATATTCTGACTTTTTTTACTCCATTGTGCACATTTTAGTTGGTGATGGAATTCCTAGCGGTTCGCTTTCGATGAGCTGTTCTATTTTTCAAGTTTACCCAGCGTTTCTAGCATTTTTTTTCTTAGCAGTTTCCAGTATTCTTTTCCTACTTGTAATTGGTTCCTGACAGTGATGGTGGCGGTGAATTCTTTCGGCATCTTCCATCTTGTTTTTAGTTCTTTTTGAGACCTGTCTTATTTTGATGTTTCTTTTCCCTTTGAAAGTAGCGCGATTCATCGTTTTTCCTCTCAAGTGTGCCTGTGTGGGTGTGTGTGTGGGTTTGGAGGTGCGGACGGTGGTCGTTTGTGATTTGTTGCCAGTGGCTGCGACACATTGCAATCAAGTCTGTGTTCTGCTGCCATGCATGCTTGGTAGATATGTTCAATGCTGCCAGAGGATATCCGACCACTTTCGTCGTGCCGTGTCGAATAGTCCTCCACACAGTCCAGCATACTGTTTGCACGTCAGTACCAGATTAATGGACTCTGGGTGGTACACGTGTGACAGTGCGCCCTCTTTGCCGGAGAAATTCGACCTCATGAATCTAGTAAACTTAGTAACGCCCCACTCAGGTGTGCAGGGTGGAATGTGTGGTGCGTTCTACTTGTAGGGCCACAAAGCGCCAGGCCTTATTTTATTCATGAGTTTGAATTCCTCTGCCCATTACATGCACTGATGCAGGACTCCCACTCCCGGGTAGTAGTAAAATACCGGTATTTTACTACTACCTGGTTAGTACCTAACAATCGTTACCAAGACTGTACTAGCAAGAGGCCCTCATCAGACTACGTACATAGATAATCCAGTACAAAATCACATAAAACCTAAAAGGCAACATTTTTCCATGCCTGCATTCAGACTACACATTTTACATGCAATATACAGGCAACCTTTGACCCTACGAAATTGCGCAAGGGGCCTGGGATGTGTAAAAGCAGCGGACAGTCGTACCCGGGTACAAAGTTCGTACAACTGCCTGGTGAAAGTACGATAAATGCAGGAAAGTTGCCTTGTACAAGGGTTGGCACCCTGCCTGAAAGGATTGGGCAGCTTTTTAGGCTTCCCGCCAGATTCTTGTTGTTGTCCTGGAAACTTCTATGTAAATGTGACTTATAGGCTGTTTTGTACCTGGTCTGAAGAGGGCCTTAGGGCCGGGTTCCACTGCGGCTCCGCGGCACTTGGCTGCATGCAGCGGAGCAGTGCTGTTCCACTGACACTCGCCATTCGTGGCACCACGGTCGTGCTCCACATTCTCGGATGACGTTTTACCTGCCTGCGCGTGCGCGAAATCAAAAAAATCCTCGTGTTCGCGCATGCGCAACGAATTAAAATCTGAAGTTTAAAAATCTCGCATACAAAACAATGCAAAGTACGGGAAACAGATCAAGCCGCGACCGCGGCTCGCAGTTTTTGATCAAGAATTGTAGCGAAAGCTCGCAGTGAGCTGCGGCCTCGCTGCTCCAGCTCGAGCCGCGGTCACTATGGTAATGACGTTTCAAGCCAGGGATGACGAGCAGCGGAGCCGCAGTGGAACCCGGCCGTTATGGACTCTTGTCGTTACAGATATAGGCGAGCAATGTAGAATGCGTGACTACGGTAGGCAGTCCAGAAGAACATCGCAAACCACCGACCATTGGTTGAGAAGAAAATAAGCCACATACATACATACATACATACACAGCCAGTCCTTTTACAAGTATATATAGATAAGAGAGCGCCTCTCGGATATGTCCGAATGGGAGCAAATCATTAGAAAGAAGCGTGTGTCTTGTGCACACGGTCGTTGTACGGGCATCTCCCGCAGCAGATTCAGCGAGAGGAATTTAGAATCACACAGTACGAGACACACCATAATCATAGCCAGGTAGCAGCACCGAGTTCTTACGTTGGCAGGTATACAGTGGGACGAAAACCGTTATCAGTGTGTCGAAGGCAATCGATTGACACTGCAGACTGTCAATACTATATTCCGCAGTGTTTTAAATACAGCGTGCGTGGGGGGCTCAGAGCTCCAGTGTTTCGATTTGCCTGAAAAGGTCCTTGCTGTTCCGCCAGTCGCCGATACAGATGAGAAAACAATCGATTGCCCCTGTAGACTGCCAATAATACATTCCGCAGTGTTCCTGCAGGCTTGGGGCGCTCAGAGCTCCAGCGTTTCGATTTGCCTGACAAAGTCCTTGCTCTTGCGCCAGCCGCCGATGCAGATGAGCGTGTTCTTGTAGAGGAGGACGCGAGCGTAGTAGCGCGGCTCTCTCAGCGGCGGCAGCGGTCGCCAGTAGCCCTTGACCAGCACGTTGCAGTTGCCGGTGACTTGCTGGACGGTGTCGCGACCGTTAGGACGGCGCGTCTGCATGCCACCGCAGGTGATCATGCTGCCGTTCACCTGCACAGCGGCGAACATGGTGGCCGGGACGGTCGGTATGCTTGAGTTCATCCAGCTAGACTCGGCGGCGGCGCGGATGTGGGAGCCGGCGGCCGTCTTCCGCGTTCTGGATGGCTCGACGGCGAGGGACGAGCTCTTGGACGTCCTGGGCGTCGCGCCGCCGTCGTCTTCCCAGCGGCCCAGCAGGTGGAACACTGGCTCAGCGGGAAGAAGAATGCCGCAGGCGCCTGGCTTAGGCGTGTTGGGCCAGCGGTCCCAGACGGGCTCCCGGCTGGCAAAGCGCCCCGTCAGATCGTCGTCGCGCAGCGAGAGCGCATGCACGGACGAGGACACTCCGGACATGCCGCTGGCCGAGTAGTAGCGACCGCCGACGACGAACAGCTGAGAGCCGTTGACACCGGCGCAGTACGCGTGCACTCGCTCAGGCAACTCGCACAGGTAATGATAGAGGCCATTCCAGTAGCGGTACAGACGGGGGTAGTCGTCCGTCGGATCGTTCGGGTGGACGAGGCAATAGAGCGACGAACCGTGCACGATCCAAGCGTTGATACACGAATCACTCCTGCCAATCCGCGGCGGGCTATTCAGCTCGAAGAGATTCCTGGCGTCCAGGTCGTCCACTGGTAGCGAGTACGGTTTCCACACCCCGGCTACGGCCAAGGAGAGGTAGATACGTTTGCCGTATATCACTGGCTCGCCAAAGCCGTTGATCCACTCTGGAAGATATCCAGACACCTGCCACTGTACAAGAGCACATACATGTAATCGTAGAGCGGGCAGGGGAAGTGAGAGGAGGATGGACAGCATTACAGAAAAACAAAACAGAGACATGTAGACAAACGAAGAACCGACACAGCAGGAAGATGGGGTTCAGGGTTCTCATTTAAAATTGTTCTGAAAGGGTAATTATGTGTCAGTACCTACAACTTGTAGTCATGTTGCTGGCTTGTGAGGTCAGCCAGAGAGCGCTTGTAGTGTGGAATAGCCAGAGAGCGCTTGTAGTGTGGAATTGCTTCTCGTTAACATGTGTTGGGTTTAACTTCTCACTGGTGATCCTGTGTTGGCCCGCCAAAAGAGGCTTTTTTACACCTGCAAGATGGGGTTGAGATGTGGCTGGCCATCAAACCAAGCCACGCTGACGGCGGCAGTGTGCAATGCGCAACCTGGACACTCGTCAGCCACACAAAACGGAACTCACTTGTCTACGTACTCTGATGATCTTGCGTTTAGTACACTGATATCGTCCGCAGCATGCACATGTGTAATATTCCATGCATGTACATGTACTTCAAGTACAGTCAAATCTGTCGTAAGCGACCGCCCCTTGGTGCAAGAAAAAGCGGTCGCTTACGGCAGATGGTCTCTTACGGCAGATGTATGGTAAATCCGGCATACCAGGTATATGCTTCCATGTACTCAAATCGACGAGAATAATGTGATTTTTAATACTCAATCTGCGGACAGCATGCTGTTTCGTTCTTTTTGAACTCATCAGCGCGCGCAGCACAGAGGAAATGAGGCCGAACCTGATAGCAATGGAAATAAAAATTTCCAATCAGGCCCGAACGTACCTTGCCAGAGTGCTCAAACTGACAAGTCAGTGAGCTCTGCATAACGCAAACAGCAAAGGCACTACCCCACGCAAGAGTGCTCAACTGCTACAAGAGCAGGAGCGAAATACTCAATCTGCGGACAGCATGCTGTTTCGTTCTTTTTGAACTCATCAGCGCAAATGTGATTTTTAATATCATTTTATTGGATATTCAACGACGACCATACCCGTATTACGCGTATGCGACACGGCAGTAGATCGACACTGCCTGGACTTGAGAGCTACAGCACAGCCTCAGTACACAAGTACACATGGTACAGGCCAGGCGCCAGTCGATCGCACTTGCAAGACAGCGCATTTTCACACTTTGCAGTTGACAGCGCACTGGCAAGTACAGTTTCGCACCTTAATGAACCTGGGTCGCGGTCGCTTACAGCAGATTTGAATGCAGCCACCGTGCATGAAATCGCGGTCGCTGGTCGCGCACTGCAGATGGTCGCTCTGGACAGATCAGTTTGTATGTGAAACCGTCGGTGCACGGAAAATCGGTCGCTAACGGTAGATGGTCGCCTACAGCAGAGGTCGCTAACGGCAGATTTGACTGTACTGACTACAGTGCAGGGCTGCTCAATGAAATCCGGTCAAGTGAGTCAAGTTTGCACGTCCTTGCACCATTTCGCAGACCAGTGTTTGCAGATACCCAAGGGGTGGGTTGAAATCAGGGAGTAGTAAAAATGCATTTTACTACTCCCTGGTTGAAAATTCGCCGCCTGGTTGAAATCAACCCGGGCGAATTTTCAACCAAATTTGTCAAGCGAATTTTCAACGGGTCAAGCGCAATGCGTTATGTAAACTTCTCATGTAAACACAGCCAAGCTAAGAGTAAGACAGACTTTTCTGCACCCCATGACGTACGCAATATCAGGGTTCTACTAGCACAATAGTGCTTACCTTGGGCACAGTAGGTCTCTTGTCATCATTTCCCGATGGGGGTGCACTAAGTAACCGCAGATAACGTGCTTTCATGCCCTCCGCATCGTCGTACAACGCCATTCGTGTGCACAGGTTCGCGTAGTCCGTCAGTGCCGCCTCGCAGCGCCTGCGAATCTTCCTCTCGTGCGCCAGCATCTCCCGGAACATCAGCGTGTCCGCAGTGGTGTCGTGTAGCCGGGGATACGCTGCCACTGTCGTTTCCGGCGCCCGGGTAGCGGCTCTTGCTCTTCCGTCGTCACCTGCAGCGGCGGCGGCTAACTGAGCCTGCACGTCCGCTAGCTCCGCCGTCTGTTGCCACTGGATGTAGCTTGGTGGTGGGCTACTCTGACTGCTATACGCCGCACGGCCCCCGTCAGGACGGTCGCACTCCGGCTGGCTCGTGCCGCTGCCGATTCTCAGCAGGCCCTCCGCCTGTTGCGCTAGCTTCAGTTCGCTAGCTTTCAGAGTGGCGATGCTCGAATTGATCGTCGACAGAGTATCGCGCATATCCTCGTGCTCCGAGCCACCGTCCAGCGACTCGTTGCGGAAAGCGCGAAGCTTGGCCTCACGGTCGCTAGTCGATGGCCTAGTCCTGCTCCTGGGCCTGGGGCGGCCGTCGACTGTATCCCCGAAGACTTCCTGGTCTCGGGCCTCGTTCGAGCGAATCGAGGTGTCCTTGGCCCCTCGGGCGACAGCCAGCTTCGTCTCCAAGCCGTTTAGAACATCGTCGTAATCGCTGTTCATCCTCTCCCGTGCGGCACGGAACTCTAGCAGGGCCGTCTCCATCATGCCGACATTCGACGGCCAGTCTATACCGGAACCCACCGTGAATGTCTTCTGATCGACTTCGTCCCGAATGCGCTCCGCCAAGCTCCTGTCAGTGGTCGAGAGCTTCAGCTGGTTGAGATCATCCGCAGACAACCAGCCGCTTCTTTCCCTGGCCAGCGGAAGCTGTTGAACTTGGGCAGGGCCCAGGGACTGCATTTGCGCACCGGCCGACATTATAAGACGTGGTCCGCAGGTTGTAGCTCAACTGTCGCCGGCCTGTCGTTCAACACGTTGTGAATGTTGTCAGTACTGTACTAACAGTGAGTTCATTCGCAAGGAAGATTTTTGATTTTCAGCAAAGGGCTGACCTACACGTACACCGAGGACTGGCCACCGACGAACCGCGAACTTACTTACGTAACAAGTCGCTGACCGTGTGTAGTCTGTAGAGTCAATACTGACAAAGCTACGACTAAGAACAAGGAATAAGCATGAGACCATCAGCAGATCAGTGCATCATGAAGTTTGGCACACATGAATCATCACAAATCACTAACTTACTTTTATCGTGGTCTCAGTGCAGTGCAGATCCACGAAGTGTGAAGAGGATCTAGGATCGATGACTCTTTGAGGAGTGCAGTGACTCGACTGTCAGTTGAACCATCTAAATCCAGTCCAGTAGCACTACAGTCTACACTACAGACATTTCTGCTGAATGAAATCCGATCGAACGAGTCTGCACCTTGCTGTGCATTGTGTTCGTGTGATTCTGTCTTGCCCGATGTGCAGCTCCGTGTGGTGCAGACCAGGTGTGCATTGCTGCGCTCGATTCACATGGCTTCGCCAGTTGCGTGGATATCTGGCGCTAGTCTACCAGGTCTACGTCTGTTTCATTCGGATCTTGTCCGTGTGAGACAATAATCTGTGGCACATTGTTTGTTTTTGTTGTTTTTTCTGGTGCACATCCGGATATCCGGTGCATTTGCAGATTTGCGTGCTTCTCTTTCTATTCGACGGGCGTAGTCCACACGGTCATAGTAGTACCAAGAGTATAATTATAACCCCTCTCTTGTACCTCCATCACCTCTGCCCTCTTTTCTCAAGACCCTTCGCATATATTCTAGTGATTGTTAGTCTTGGTCATAATATGACCAACATTATGCTGTCTGGTGCTGAGTGTTGTCACACGGAACTCCGAGTAACAGCGGAAAGAGATTTGCCGTTTGCTTCATTGTTATGTAATATTTGTATTACTGGCTCACTGGCTCTGACTTAGGGTCCTGCGGATTCTGCCGGCAGAAAAATTGGCAGAATTCGGTACTTTTTCTGGTAAGTTTCATGCATGTTTGGTATGTGGATAAAGAAATGGAGCAGAGTTCGAGGAATTGCCCGCCATAAGGTTTGTATGGTTCTGCCCATTTCACTGCTTTTCGAGCAGAATCTGCCAACTTTTCGAGCAGAATCCGCCGGTCCCTAGGCTCTGTCCACTGGCCATTGAGCACTGTAAGCAGCCCGAGGACTTTAGACAACTGTCTAACCCCTCACTTGTGTACTCTTCATAGTACGTATCTAATATTGACTGAGTACGAGGTCAATATAGGAAATATAAGCCGAGTAAAAGACCGAGGCGAAGCCGAGGTCTTTTACGAGGTCTTTTATTTCCTATACTGACCAAGTATGAAGTCAATATTTAGATTTATCACGACTAGCCAAAGCCTGTGTTCAATCGCTAAAAAGGAGTCAAATATAAGCGGTCAATATAGCCCTAAGGAGTGAACTATGTACCGGTACATGTATCTAATGTGAGTACGAGGTCAATATAGGAAATAAAAGCCGAGTAAAAGACCGAGGCGAAGTAGAGGTCTTTTACGAGGTTTTTATTTCCTATACTGACCAAGTACGAAGTCAATATTAGATTTATCACGACAAACAGACCGTATTTCAAATTCCAGAACGATAACCTCATGAATCCCGGTTTTATGATTGCACAACCGTTGCACCACCACCTACTCATGCAGTGACAATGTTGCAGTAGGCACCGTTCAACTGCGCAACCCCTAAGCAGTCAAATATAAGCAGTCAATATAGCCCTAAGGAGTGAAATATGCAGGAATATTTGACTGCTTAGGTATAGCGAAAATCAATGGGAGTCAATACTAAGAGAGTGATAAGCAGGAATATTATTTTGACTGCTTAGGTATGGCAAAAATCTATGGGAGTCAATACTAAGGGAGTGATACTGACTAAGGGAGTGATAATGTTCAGTACTATTACTAGAAATAATCTACGTGGAGATAATAATTTTAATATAGCTATGAATAGGATGAAGGCCGCAGACATCACGCAACTACGTTACTTGTTCGACATGTATTTACTGCTGTCAACACCTGACCGCACGTATCAAACAGCATGTACCACTGCATATTCTGCCGGATGCAGCTAAATCCAAGCGGCCGAAGCGTGGCCGACCGCGCAAGAACCCACCCCCTGTGCCAGTGGTACAGACTGAGCCAACACAAAATGCGGTACCGTGTGAGAGGGCTAGGCTGCCCAAGTTACCAACTCCAGCAGCACCACCGTTGCCCTTGCCACCACCAGAACCGCCACCGGCTCTTCTTGTGGCGGGGGCTGCAGTGGACCCACCTACACCCGCGCTGGCATCACCAACTCTCACACGAATTGCCACGGCTCCCACATTAATCCAGAGACCTCGGAGGGCAACAGCAAACTACTCCACAGATATTTATGCCAGAAACGGCCAAGGACCGCGCGTTGTGGACAATACCAACAGAAAGAAGGTCGAGCAGGATCATGAGTCAGTGAGTGAAGCGGAGCTGGAGGAACAACTCCGCTCACTGGACGAGCAGCTAGCAAATGGGAGACAAGTGGTCTGTACAGAAACGGAGGATGAGACAGGTGATCAGAGGATAGAAGAGCAAGAAGAGCAATTGGATGACGAAACGGTTGGTGAGGAGACAGAGGACGAGGCAGATGATGGTAGTGATGATGATCGTGAGGATGACGAGCGGAACGAGGAAGAGGATGATGAGATGGACGAGGAGGAGTCGGGTGGGAAGGAGCGAGATGAGGCGGATGAATGTGTTGATCGTAAGAAGTCAGCTGTGTATCTACACTTGTTATCTCGTCCTGACTGTCTTAGTGTGTATGATGACTCTCATTTTTCTGTACTGTGTCGTGCGCGTTATGTCCAACAGTTGAAAGTCCTTGAGGCAGTCTGTATACGTATTCATAAGCCTGTTTTGTGTAAGCAGAAGGAGCACGTTGTTGCACTGAAGTTGTATTCGTAGGTTGACACTTCGTTTAGCGCCTTCTCGCCTTCGGTTACGTAATCTTGTTACCTTTTTGCGTTTCCTCTAGTGGTTTTATTGCACTTGTATTTTGTTGTTATTTCTAACACATTTCTATTTACAGTACTTAACTTCAGTTTCTTTGGTTGTATCCTTAGTTCCGTATTTTTCCCACTGATGATAGGAACAAGAAAATCGATTATGGGTTTTCAATAATATTTTTGTTATAAAATACACAGTAAATACATGTCGAACAAGTAACGTAGTTGCGTGATGTCTGCGGCCTTCATCCTATTCATAGCTACATGTATATCACTATTACTAGACCTACTGATTAGTAGGTCTAGTAATAGTACTGTACATGTACAGTAGTATTACTTGTATGATTATACACAGAAGCCTTGCTTGGACATGTTTTTCGATTTTGACAGCATGTTTATATAATACAAGGCGAGGACGCGTACATGTAGTGCTCCTGACTACAACCATAACCCGATTGGCTCGGCTTGTAACATGCTGTCAAAATCGAAAAACATGTACAGTACATGTACTCGAAGTAGACCTACAAATTAAGTACAATAATGTAAACCTACCATGGCATTTTGTTTTCAATCCTCCGCCATGGCAAATTGTGTTTTGTTCGCCCGTAAAAGAGGCTTTTACTACTAAAAAAAAAAAAAAAAAAAAAAAAAAAAAAAAAAAAAAAAAAAAAACCATGGCACCATGTCATGGTGAAGCGGTATTATTGTTTTGTAATTTCCCACTTGAGTTTTTTGCGCAATTCTTGTTTTCTACTTGAAGAATAATCATATCGGGGTTCAGCATGAACAATTCAGCTTGCATTGTGTATCAGTTGTGTTCATTACCTTCGCGAACATTGTGCCGTGGCTCCATGTTGTGATTCTTCCTGGAGTATGCTGGTAGTGTGATCATGACTGGATATCCATGATTGTGCTGAAGTAGTGGAAGTAGCTGAAGAACAATCATGTACATGCATGTGGGTTAGCTTTTGTCACAAGTTGGTTTCGTGGCTTTGCTCACAGTCATTCTACTGAGTACTGTCTCATGTTCAAACTACAAAATTAATGTAATGACTGTAGTGTAGTAGGTCATGTGCGTGCACTCCGCAACACTGTGCCTTAGCTTTCGCCCTCACACCCAGGCATTGGCGGATAATGCTCGAAAAGGTGGCAGATTCTGCTCGAAAAGCAGTGAAATTGGCAGAACCATACAAACCTTAAGGCGGGAAATTCCTCGAATTCTGCTCCATTTCTTTATCCACATACCAAACATGCATGAAACTTACCAGAAAAAGTACCGAATTCTGCCAATTTTTCTGCCGGCATTATCCGCAAAGGTCTACTCACACCCGCAGTGACTTCCACACACAAACACGGCTAGCTCCGCACTTGTCTTATTATTATTATTATTATTATTATTATTATTATTATTATTATTATTATTTACCCGCACATGTACAGTGCAGATTGCAGCCTACAACGTAGTGAGTTGGTTGACACAATCGTTTTCTCATCACCATTCCCTGCATGCTGCAGAGACTGCACCACTTCACGGGTTCTTTCTGCTGATTGTCTTGGTACTACCGGTATTTGCAGTAATAGATGGTTGTTTTTTAAACTTGTTCACCCTCCACGGTTTGCCTTGATATTGGTCTAATAAGACTTGTCTACCTATACATGTACATGCAGTTTCCTTAGCAGCCCGCAGGATTTACCAGGTGCTAGCGGTCGTCGTAAGTTCCATCGGGAACGAAATCGATTACTTTTACCAAGAGTACATAAAAAATATGTACTCTTGCTTTTACCTTAAGGTGGCAGACTACCCAAAAATTCGCTGAAAAATCGAATTTGTAAATTCATATTGAGTGCTACGTCAGTTGAAAGAGCATGAATAGCTGCAAATTCTCTGAAAATTGTGTCCCTATCTGACCAGCCGTTCAAGAGTTAGGGCCGAAAATGTGCCCTTGCAAGGAAAGATTTTTTTGTTGCATGCTGTCATTTGTTGGCAGCACTGTATTTGAATGTGAGCAGACCGCGTGCGCAACTTGTCGTATCATGGAAACACGCGAAAGTGTGCAGAATTTTGCCCCAAGTCCAAAAAAGTCCCAAAAATCACGTTTAAAATCCACGTATTGGGCTGCACGGCGGCGGGCGAAGCCCGCCGCCGTGCAACAGGACTTTTGCCAGCACCCTCGTGACGTTGCAGATATGTGGCTTGATTATTGTAGTTGACGTTGATTTAGTGACTTTGGCAAGTTTGAGTCGTGTCAAGAAGTCAGGTAGGATTCAGTACTAGGCAGTAGTGAAACGTGAGTGGCAGTCTTTGCCGGTTTCTGAGGGCATCCTGGATTTGGTGTGCAGCGCTGTGGAAATGGCTTGCTGTGGAGGTCCCAGCACTGGATGTTGTATCAAAGGTACGACCTCGTAGCACGTGCTAAACCTAAAAAAATTCAAAAATTGACTTGGGTCTGTGGGAGTCCGTGAGAGAACGCCCACTCGTTCCGTTGTGACAGATTCCAGGGCCACGTTGTGGGGCCCTACCCCACCACCCATGGCTGCTTCTGGACTTGTTTTAGGTTTGGGTCCCGCGCACGGACAGAATGGGCACGAAAATGTGAAAAAAATGTAAATGCATTTGTTTGGCTCCTGGGTGGCTCGCACACCATACCACTATGCCGGAAATTCGAGTTTTTCCGGCCTGGAAAGCCTGTCAGTGAGGCGCAAGAACTTGTAAATCATGTCCTGAGGGCCAGCATAGTGGCAGGAGTGTGTGGTCGAAATTTCACTCAAATCCACTGAGAAACACCAAAGTTACGGTCAATTGAATGCCATACGAATTTTTTGGGTGATGTGCCCCCTTAAAAAGGGTATGCCACTGATATGATTAATTTTGTGTTTACTGTGAGAATTCGAAGGAGTTATTTTTTGCAGCGGAGAGGCAGGAGGTTGAATTAAGACAGAGTATGACGGTGTGCAAAAGGACAGGTACATGTACTAGTACCAAGAGTACATAAAGGTTTATGTACTCTTGCTAGTACATGTACACGCCTGCCCACAAGGCCTTTTAAATGCACTGGATGTGCACCCACAGATTTTCTCTTATACTTATAGCAACGGTAGCGGACAAGATCTGAATGAGACAGATCAAGACTTGCGCCAGATATCTGTCCAATCCACACTACCTGTGAAGCCACAGTGTTGGAATCGACCACCAATGCACACCTTGTCTACATCAGTGACAACACGGATTATAACTCACCGACACACAGTCTGCTCTATACCATACCAGTAATAAGTTGTTCAAGGGAGGATGAGGTGTAGAATAATGGTGGAACACTTCCAGAGGTGCGAGAGACTCATTGAGCAAAACACGTGTGACAAGGTGAACCTAGAGCTAAAGCAATGATGTACATGTAGGTGAATTGGAGTCTCATTAGCAAGTGCTTGGACTCAAGTACTGACTGTGACTCTGGACAGTAAAAACAATCCTTGTCTAAAAAAAACCTGGTGGGGTCTAAATAGGTGCAGTGTGTGTGGTAGCTCAAACCACTCTAGCTCTGGACATCAGCATTATTATATATTTTGCAGCAACAGTGCAGTATTACTTTGTTCTATGCAAGTCGTCAACGTAACCGTGCTGCGACCCACAGTTATCAAGTTGGGAACTTGTGGCCTGGCACGAGGGTACCATGGATGCAGCTTATGGGATTTCGGTCTTTGACCACTTAGTGGTGGGTCTGATCTACCCACCTCCCACCGTTTATCTGCGCCTTTGATCCTAGAGGGTGGTGGCGTTCCCACGACGGATGCGGAAAACTGGGCTTCCAGCCGAGTCTCACGCGAACCGTGAAAAAAAATGAAAAAAGTCGTCCTCTGACGTGCATAGACCCCAGACTGATGGATACGCACATGCATTTCGATGCAGCCGCGTATGGTTCATTTAAAAGTTTTTAAAAGGGACAATTCAGTGTGCTTGGTATCCTCAAGCCGCCACACTGAGAACAGTATACCGGTAAAGCGTAAGTAGCCGCTCCACACAAGTGTCAACTCTGAGGTCCGTGCATGCTAGAGAAGAACAACTAACTTAGAGCAGACAGGACAGCATTTTTTTCTGCCAATCGGGTCTGCACAGTCACGCCAAAAGAGGCTTGAATTTGAACTACATGTAGAAAATCAGGCCATCGGCATCTCTCGTAACATACACTAAACCGTGTGTGTGTGTGTGTGTGTGTGCGTGTGTGTGTGTGATATAGTGCATTGTTTCACGTCTAAGTATAGTTTATAACTTTATACCTCAAAACTGGGTAGTATGCTAAACGACGGTGCGCGTTCTCTACCGAAATTACTGAATTATTTACTTCAAAGTATTTATCTATGGTAATCATTTCACATCCCAAGGCATGCTGTTGCCAATGAGCGGGAAGGCGGTAAAACCAACCGTGGCCGTTGGAGAACCAACCGTTGAAAGAAATTAAAATCAGAACTGGATTAAATCCCCCTATCAATAGTTTGAGGAAGGAATGCCACAGTCTGAAAGGGACTATTGTGGTGCTGCAAGCATGACCGTACTGCACTCACTCTATAGTGCGGGTTACACCGAGCATACACACGGCGTGCAGTACCGGCACTGACGTGCTAGTCCACGCCGCCCGCGATGTCCGGGCCGCCTCGTATAGACCAGAGAAGCGAGTGCACGTCGCTTTGCGAATGGCGTTCAGGCGGCCCATTCACACGGCTCTATACCTGCTCGCCGGCTTCAGGCCTTCAGCACTCCGGGAGAGGACCCTGCAGCCGACAAGTCACACTTGCATTTCACAGTCAGGCGGCTTATTTGCTGCCACCCATTGGCATGATCCGCGGCAAGGATTTCGAGGCCTGCACTCCCTGTTCCGGAAGCGGCGGGCTCTTGTTGACCTTCTTAAACGACTTCGAGAGCACTTTCTTTCGGGCGGCCACCACATCCACGTCGCGCATGTAGCCCGCATCGTCGTTGCTGGAGTCGTCTTCCTTGGAGCAGAGAACGGACACGTGTGGATCGAAACCCAGTGAGGTCTCCTGAGACTCAGTGCGGTTCACTGCAGCCTGATTGCGACTCACGCAGCTGAACGCGGTGGAAATAGCGTCCAGATTGGGGTTGGTTAAGTCCAGATACGTCGGGTCCTTGGGGTTGGCGTAGTCAGACCGCGGCGGCAGGGGCAGCGGCGGACCCCTCGACACCATTGAGTGGCGCGTGGAGCTGGAGTCAGGCGAGCCGACGGCCGGACGCCAGATATACGAGCCCAGAGTTCCGTTGTAGTTTTCCGGATCGTCCGAGCCCAGTCGGCCCTGGCAGAACGACTTCTGAGATCCGTAGGCCTGCTGCCCGTGCTTCCTGTACCTGTCCGGGGAGACATGCCTCGACGAATGGCTGCTGATCACTGGCGTGGACATGGCCCGACGCTTCTGTCGGCAATGAATCGTCATTGTGCACGCGGCCAGCATAGCCAGAGCCACAGCAACGCAGATCAAGACGGTGACGGTGATGTTGCCAGGGCGTTTGATCCAGCCGCCGGCTGCGTTGGAGAATGCTTCTGTTGGTGGAAGACTAGTGCTTTCGACTGCATATCAACACACACACACACACACGCACACACACACACACACACACACACACACACACACACACACACACACACACACACACACACACACACACATACATGGAAGCGAAGGGAAACACACACACACACACACACACACAAACACAAACAAGTTTGCACACACGCACGCGGGTGCACACACACACACACACACACACACACACACACACACACATGCCCATCGCGGAAACGATGATAGCGAACAGCCATGTTAGACATAGCAACTTGTGCTGGGATTACACCATTCAACAGCTTGCAAGGCTGATGAATTGACCGCCACTAATTTTTAGCCTGGTATCCACCACACAGCTGATTGAAGTGGCTTTTCTGGCCAATGAATCTCTATTTTTCATTTTTTCATTTTTTTACACACAACCACCCCACATACTCCGGCATACACTGGACACATGCACACACACACACACACACACACACGCGTGCACACACACACACACACACACGCACACACACACACACACATACACACACACACCGTCCCAGTATCTCTCTCTCTCTCACTCTCCCTCCCTCTCTCTCTCTCTACATTGATGCTAGGGTTGATTGGAATTGGAACCAACATATCCGCCTTTTAATGAGGTTTATACTGGGAAGCCAGTCCACCATGCAGCCTACTCCTGCAGCCGTCTTCGCTAAAATAAACCTCAGCCTGTGTATCCAGTACCGATTCAACAACCTTGAAACACTCCGCATTCAGAAAGGGGGAGAGGGGGGGGGGGGGGTGATGGTGGTAGTGGCGATGTTGGTGGGGGGGGGGGGGGTGCTTTCTCGTTTGCTAGCCGAGTCACGACGATGGTTTAATGGCTGCACTGCCCCGCACCTGTCCATAGTATTTGGCGTGACAAGGCTACATTGGAAGTGGAGAAAATGTAGATACAGATTTGGAGACTCCCTTGATTCAGGCTATTTTAAAGGCCGATGGAGAATCCATAAATACAAATACAACATAATTGCATGCAAAGTTTGCTGCTGCTCACCTTGACACCTGGTCGCTTGGGTTGCACTCCAGGTACCATTCTGTGTGCAGTGTGCCAGTCGAGATCCATTGAGAACGTATCCCGCGGAGCACTCCACGGTGTACATACCACCTATCTGCAGGTTGTTGAACTCAATACGGCCGTTGTCTGGCTGCACCGGAGTTGGACAGGTTTTCAATGGTGCTGGTTGGAGTTGTGCTGAGAGTTATAAAATGTAAAGGTCGTCACGAAGACAACAATCAAGAACAAATGTGAAACTCGGGTATTGAGCCAATGATAAATGTAGAAAGGAAAAGGACATATGGAAACGAGTTAAGAGGAACTCTCCACCACTGTAACTAGATACTATATACAGTCAGGAAGTACAACAACTAGGCACAAGACTGACAGGGTACTGAGACATTCAAGAATAAATGCTTGGAATATTGAATGTTTTTTTAAAAGTATTGATCTCCAACTGTGGGTTTACTAATAAAAAATACATGTGTTTATTTATTTATGTGTTTATTTATAGGCACAGCCAAGAGAATTCGTGTACATGCTCATGTTTCTTGATGTTTATATGGTTTGAGCACAGTGCGAGTCGCACAGTTTCGGCAATGTTGTAGCGACCTCGCTGCATGACGTCAGCTCCCTCACCAGATATGCGCATGCGCATGACACATTTCTTCCTCTTTGCTCTAAAATAAACAACAACAACTAGACAAAGTTGCCCTCTCCTCGGAGTTGTAATTTATTAGGCCCCAGGGTGGTATGTCCCGGGATTCATCTGTCTCCCCCGTGAACAGATACGACCTCTGCCATCCTGGGTGCCTAAATTGGTGACCCCCGACGCTGCGCTCGCGGAGCATTCTAGTATTTTGACTTTCCGGATTTGGGAATTCGTGGTGCCTCTCGCCGCCCACCCGCCCTCGGCACACCTGGAGCTGCTGCGGACTACGCCCTCCTGCCGCCGCCATCCGTCGTCATGCTGCTTCCGCCCGTCAGCCTGCCAGCCATCACTGGTTTTCGCCGCAGTGACTGAGTCCGTTCCTGCGTGCACCGCATTCTGGCTGCCTGTCAATCACCGGCTGTTGACATTAAACTTGAGCCTCAACATCCGCACCTCACCGCCTGGACTTGGAGCAGCTGTGGAGCAACCACCCTCCAACCACCGTCCAGTGTGCGCCGGCCACAAGCTGGAGCTTGGCCCCCTCCCACCCGCAAAGCCTCCCCAGTCGTGGAGCCAGCACTGCTGCTGCTACTACTACAACATTGTATTGCTGTCATGTTCCGTACCTGGATTGGCTGCCGACTACCCAGTCGCCGCCTCGCCACATTGATACACGGCTACATGGGCTGTTCATCGGCAAGTTTTCCTGCAATTGATTACTGCGCGTCTTTGCCTCTGCCTTCACAGTTTGCATACAGTTTTTTTTCTCTCTCTTTCCGCCTCTGACATGCTCTCCACCTCTGTCACGTTAATCCACCTCTGACATGTTAACCCGCCTCTGTCATGCATCTCTTTTCGCTTTCTGCATTTTTCTCCTCTGTTTCGGCCTTTGTTAGCCTCGTTAACAAACATTGGGTACGCCACATGCAGCGCTCTTTCTATTTCCTTGTTTTTTTCTCTGTCGTTCTCTGCGCTCCGCTTGTTCTCTGGTGGGGGAGTACTGTAGCGACCTCGCTGCATGACGTCAGCTCCCTCACCAGATATGCGCATGCGCATGACACATTTCTTCCTCTTTGCTCTAAAATAAACAACAACAACTAGACAAAGTTGCCCTCTCCTCGGAGTTGTAATTTATTAGGCCCCAGGGTGGTATGTCCCGGGATTCATCTGTCTCCCCCGTGAACAGATACGACCTCTGCCATCCTGGGTGCCTAAAATGTGTGAGACTCTGAGTACAGTGTGCGAACATTGCGAGCACAGTGTGTCAGCCAGGTGCAATGATGGTATCATCTGGAACAGAGCTGAAGGGCCTTCAGACATTCACCACATGACCAGACAGTGCAGGATAGCCCTGTGGGTTACAAACTCTGCCGGTTGCTCTCTACACCAGGGGGTCACACGACGGTGGCGGCCATATTTGTTTCGCTATGCACAGACCGCCATTCAGGGGTGAAGGGATCGGTCCAGTTTGGTCAGGCCACCGCCAAGGCAACTGTTTGCCCCGCTAACAGGCAACACGTGATTACTGGTGTTGAGGTCATGTGACCCGCCATATCGTACACAAAGCCTTTGATATGGCCGCTGGCTGGACCAGTCAACAACGGCATCTGCCAGTTTTGCCAGTACGCTTTCTGCATTAGATCACCACCCGGTCACACGACCGAGATGTGAAAGCACTCTAGACCAGTACGGTGTGGGCCCATCGCGCATTGCCAAATATGGAAGGTATGAGTAATGCATGTTAGTATGCTGAGATCAGCAATGCACTGTTCAACGCCCCAGACGACAGACGACCATGCGCAGATGGCCGTGTGGGGTATTTATGGTACAAATTACTATAATCATCATTGCGCACTGGGCTTATTGGGCCCAGGGTTTAAAGCTCACCTTCACACCTGCCCGCCAGCGGTGTCCAATGGCCGGTGCCGAGACACGTTGCTTCAGCTTTGCCGGCGCCGGTTGAGAGGCTGTACCCGCTTCTGCACTGTGCGGAGTACTTATTGCCGGGTGTTACGCCACCAACTACCAGATCAGCATTGGCAACGTGGGGTGGTATCGGGCAACTTTTACGCCCTTGCAATGCTGTGCGTGAAAAAAAAAGACACAAGAGAGCTTAGAGGGCGCACTTGGTTGGTACAGCCTAGAGAAGGATTCACCAGAACAGGGTGTTTGGTTACGATTGCACCTGTTCTTGACCGGCCGCAACTTGTTCTGATCTCGAGGCTGGAGCAGCTAGAGCAGTTCAATTGTTCACATTAAAACCCGGCGGTACCATCGATTTTGGTACAACCTAAAGCAGGATTCACCAGAACAGTGTGTTCGGTTGAGACTGCGCCTGTTCTGGGTCGGCCAGAACATATTCTGCTTGCTCCGACCTCAAGGCCGGAGCAGCCAGAGCAATCTTGCTTTTTCACAGTGAAACCTGGCGGGAACATTGATTTTGGTCCGAAATGATCACATGCGTACGCTTTTGGGCTGAATTTGGCATGCACTCGTTGAAGCATACAGAGTAACCATGAAAGCTTGCTGTGTTCTCACCACGCAGACACAGACACACCTCCCGCCCCCGCCCTCCCCCTGTCACCCACCCCCCACCCCGAACATTCGACAGAACAGAAAACATGTTACCGGTACTCACGTTGGCATGTGCCTTGTGGCTCCCAAGTGGCGTCCGCTCTGCACCGCACATACCCTGCTCCACGGAGGGCATAGCCTTCCAGGCAGTCTAGAGCGTACGCACTGCCAACATCCAGGTGTAGAACGTTAGCGTAGCCATTGGCTGGCGGCACAGGCAGTGGGCAGGATTTGGCTGTGCAGGACAGACGGGAAAGTGTAACATACACTCAAGCTGGTGAATACCGTGTATTGTAGTTTATACCATATTATGTACTCAGTCAGAACATGGAACACGGAAGTTTGATATGCTTTCAAGAGGATTTCAGAAGTATAACGAAGCAGTCAACAAAAGAACAACCATACATACAAGCGAGGGTCCCTGGTTCGAGTCCTGGTGGTGACAGTCATTTTTTTTGTTCAGACCTTTACCCGTTTGTGTCTTTCTCTCAAACCAGTGAATACATAAAAAATAGAAAAATTAATTTAAAAAAACAGCTGGAGGCATGCGCTGTGTGGCAAGTCAAGAAATGATGACTCGCAAGTACAGATACCACACCAAATTTCGCCGGTTGTAGGTCGCACTAGATTGTAAGTGGCACGCTCAATTTCAGATCCATGTCATATTGTTTCAAGGTATTCACTTCAGTAGCAAGTCATGCTTGATTGTAGATGTTATCCCCATTGCTGGCCCTGAAGTTGGGTGTAAAAAGGTGCGACTTATTCGGGGAAATGCGGTAACACACATGGTCGTCTTGCTTCGATTGAGATATCGCCGGAACTCTCTACGGACCAATTTTCCAACAAGTCGTCACTTGTGACAACTAAAATATCTGATTACGGGTATTCTCCACAGGGTTCAAATATGTGCACACAGACATACTATTCAGGCACGCCCAGACACACAAGCATACACCCAGGCACACACACACACACGTACACACACACACACGTACACACACACACACACACGTACACACACACACACACACACACGCACGAATAATAGTAAAAAACCAAAAAAAACCACACACATACATACACACACACGCACACATACATACACACACACACACACGCACACATACACAAGTGTGCAATATAGCCACATCACTCACGTTTGCATGTCGCCGTCAGAGGTGACCAAGTACCATCACTTTGACATGCTGAGCTAGCCGTTCCCATAGACCCCAGTTCGGGTACAAATCCGCAGTCACATCCCATGGTATATCTGTCACCCACAAGCAACCCATCGATCTTGACCTGGCCATTGGGTATAGCTAAAGGCCTTGGACATGTGACTTCCTCTGGTCGTCATGGATAAGACAAAGAGGCAACATGATGAAGAAGACAATTATCTCGCCAGAATGCTTAAGAGTTAAGACCACCAACAACTCACTCACTCACAACATAATGTCATGAAGAGGATTGCCAAGGCAGGAGAGCACCGCCAGTCTTTTGAAAGTGCATGCCATGTAGCTTGGGGTGACACACACTGTACGCACAAAACCAGACAAGAGACAAAACGGCAAGAGCGGCACACACACCCACACACGCACACACATGCACACACACACACACACACACACACACACACACACACACACACGCACACACATGCACACACACACACACACACACACGCACGCACGCACGCACGCACGAACGCACACACACACACACACACACACACACACACACACACGCACGCACGTTGTGTAACTTACTTTCACACCGTCCTGGTTTTGGCACCCAGGTACCGCTCTCAGTGCAGGTTATCAGCGTGGGTCCACGCGGGGTATACAATTCTGGACAGTGCAAGGTGGCAGTACCGCCTATGGCCAGGCTGCCAACGGCGATAACTCCTGTGCTTGGTTGCGTCGGCAACTGGCAGAACTCGGCTGTGAAGCACACAAAAGTCACACTCAGTACACACACCGAGCAGCGGGGATGGTGTGAGTGGGTAGTACTGCACAAACGATCCAAGCATGGCATACTTGCCAAGTGTTGCAAAAGGATCCACGAGCGGGATTCGAACCCAGCACCCCTGTCCTTCCGGGACAGTGCCCTACCGATTAGGCTACCGCGGATCACACACACTCATGGGTCCTTCTTGCGCCACTGCTCCCCGTCCCAACAGGCTGTGTCCTCACGCCGTACCTACTTGCGGGGGGTACGATGGGTCAAGGGTTCGAGCCCCAGGTTGGGCGCCAATGTAGTCTAAATAAGGGACTACTATACTATTATGTACAAGTCAACTACTCTTTATACTACTCGTCTCAGAACACACGTAAGGCTTTTATAATGGCTATAATATCAAAGGAAAGAGACTGGACTATCACAAATGTTCTGGACTGGGAGAACAGCACACAGAGGACTGCTGGTTAGGAATAGCACAAAAAGACTGGGAGAAGCAGCCCCTGCGCAAGAGCAGCCTTCTGAGTGTAGCTAAAGGTATGGAGGGAAAGAGGGGTGCAGGCAGCAAGTGGGAAAATAGGGCGAGCGGGAAAAGGGGTGCATACATTAAGGGGTCGTCGAAAAAGTTTTCTGCCGTCCCTGAAACGAACATCGTTCATTTCGTACTCGGACCCCCTCCCCTCCCTCTGAAACGAACACAGCTTGCTATGCTGGACGACGAATATCGCATGCATGTACATGTCATATGTACAGTGTCGGTCGACTTGCGATTTTGGCTCGCACCTCCTCCCCCCCCCCCCCAAATGAATCATGTTCGTTTCAGGGACGACAAAAAACTTTTGCGACGACCCGTAAGCGAGACAGGGTGAGCGGAAAACGGGGTGCATGAATGTGTGTAGGGGAGTGCGTGAATATGTGTAGGGGAGTGCGTGAATATGTGTAGGGGAGTGCACGAATGTGTGTAGGGGAGTGCATGCGTGTGTGTAGGGGAGTGCATGCGTGTGTGTAGGGGAGTGTGTGCGAGGCTCATAAATGTACACCACAAGTACTGTACTGAGAATGCTGTCACAGTGTCACAGTGTCAGGGCAAAACTCTGGAACTTGTCAGTGCGAACCTGACCTGAAGTACTGAAGTACTGCTAAAAGTACTCTTGACATGTACATGTACATGGGTACTCCAAGCCAGGTTGAAAGTGACCTGGTCGTGTTGTACAAATGGGTGCAAGTACCCCCCCCCCCCCCCCCCAGATGGGTGGCTGACCCAGCTCCAGAGCAGACATACACAAACGCACGCATTCACACACACATACATACACGCACGCGCGCACACCACACACACACGCACATGCACACACACACACACACACACACACACACACACACACACACACACACACACACACACACACACACACACACACACACACACACACACCAATACACACATACACACACATACACACGAACACGCACACGCGCGCGCGCACACACACACACACACACACACACACACAAACACACACACACACAAACACACACACACACACACACGCACATACATACACACACACACTCACACACACACATACACGCACACACACACGCACACACACCACACGCACGCATACACCTCAGACCTCAGACATGCCCATCGCGAAGCGATGATAGCAAACAGCTATGCTAGACATAGCAACTTGCGCTGGCATTACACGCACAAACCAACACACACATGCACACACCAACACACACACACACGCATACACACACACACGCACACACACACATGCACACACACACAAACACACACATGCACACACACACACACACACACACACACACACACACACACACACACACGCACACACGCACACACGCACACACGCACGCACACACGCACACACGCACACACACACGCACACCGTTACAACCCCTCCCCGCCATATACACACAGAGAATGAGCTACACGTACGCTTGCAGGTGACGGTCAACACTGACCATGCGCCGTCCGATCCGCAGTAAGATATATCAGTTCCATAATCACCCAGCGAGGCCTTAAATCCAGCATCACACGCAAGGGAGTAGTGGTCACTTTCAAAATGGCCGCCGATGTCGGGTTGAGCATGGGGTACGTACGGTACTGGGATCGGACAAGTTGCCTTGGCTATTGTGCGTACCGAGGAGACAAGAAATCAGCGGATTCAGAAAAGAACACAGAATTCGGTTTGTTTTCCAGGGTTACTTGACTGCACACATGGAGTAGCTATGTATGCAGTGATGGTTTGCCAAGAAGAACACTGGTAAACAAACTTCCGCTTTAGAGCTCGGACCTGGAAGGGGTTTCACAAAAGTCGGCGGAGGAACGCGATTTGCTAGGTGTGGCCCTACTTGTTTAGTCTTGTTTTCCAAAAAAATGTGTGCTTGCTATTTGTATAGGGACTGGCTGTATGCACATCATCATCATCATCATCAGGCGACAAACACACACATAAACACACGCATGCATGCACATGGACACACATGTGGGTGTGTGCGCACCCCCCCCCTCCGCACACACACACTTACGTACGTACACACATGCACGCACACGCACACACACGCACACACACACACACATACACACATACACACACATACACACACATGCCCCCCCCCCCCACACACACACATGCCCCCCCCACACACACAGACGCATGCCCCCCGCCCCACCGTGACACGCACAAAAGCAAAATGTAATACATTGTCACTCACGTCGGCAAGTTCCTCGTTTAGACCAGGTGCCATCAGGCTGACAAACCCTGATTGATTTTCCTTGGACAGTGTATCCGCGGTCACAGTGCAAGTCACTGGTGCTGAACACTGTTAACCCCGTGATAGTCAGGTAGCCATCAGCCGGGATGGAAGGCAGTGGGCAGGTTACGCCTGTAAAGCACAGAATGACACGAGCAGCACATCGACAAACGGAGCAAGTCTCGCGTCTTTCTAAACGTACAAAGTCGGAAGAAAATGTCGACCGGTGGCTGCTGGGATGCCAGCTACGCCATACTGAGCTCAGTGGTTAGAGAGCAAGGCCGGACTCAAGCCAAGGTTCATGGTTCGAGTCCTGGTGGCGACAGTCAATTTTTCTTCTTCAGGCTTTTCTCCTTTTCACCCGTTCCGCTCAAACCAGTGAGTATCTCATGTCTTTGTTTCTTCTGCATACTGAGTATGTGCAGAGTAATATAGGGTCATGTAGCGTATTAAAGCCGGGCTTATTCCTGTGGAAGCCGATGTCAGTGTTAGGTATTTATCCGAACCAGGTATTTCTGTGTATGGTAACACTAAAACCAGGTATTTCTGTGTATGTTACAACACTAAAACCAGGTATTTCTGTGTATGTTAACACTAAAACCAGGTATTTCTGTGTATGTTAACACTAAAACCAGGTATTTCTGTGTATGTTAACACTAAAACCAGGCTTTTGTGCAGACTCCGACAATGTACAGTGACACCTGGCTATGACGACCGCTCAAGGGACCTTCAAAAACGAGGTCTCTGTTACCAGGTGGTCTCCTTATCCAGGGTCATTTGACTGGAAATAGCATCCCTTGATCCTGGTTTCAGTGGTCTTCTTGGACAGGTGGTCACCGTATCCGGGCGGTCGCCTTGACAGGTTTAACTGTATCATGAAAACCAGGCTTGTATACAAAACAGGATTCTAACTATGAGCAAGGCTGAACTACTGTAGAGGCAGAAAATTTCGTCGGTCAATAATTTCGTCCAACTCCAAAGAAAAGGAGTTCGTCCGGTTGAAAATTTCGTCCGTGGGTCATAAGAGTGTATAGAAACGCTGGACAAATCGATATTCGTCCTACATTTAATTTAGTCCAAAAGCTCCTTGGACGAAAAAGACGAAATTAAATTCCAGACGAATATTTCTGCTTATACAGTATAAGACACCGCGACACGTAAGCTCTGCTGTGCTGCTGTGTGAAAGACTGAATGAATGACATGAGCAGCGGAGTGTCTGTGCACACTGACAAGTGCTTGAGCAGCCAGGCGATGACCATTGTCCTTATAAAAAAACGTACGTTCACACACGACTGGCAGTGGCTCCCAGGTCCCGTCACTGCGACACCGCGCCTGTGGATTTGCCGGCACTCCCCTCGGCAGCCTGTAGTTCTGGTTGCACGTTACCGTGTACACGCTGCCTTCGCTTAAGCTCGTGAAGTTCACCCGGCCGTCTGGAACATAGGCTGGTAAACTGCAGGTGATTTCTGGGAAGAACAAGAGACACACAATCATGTTATCTTTATGTTACTTCACCATAGGTACATAGGTACATAGGTACATAGGTACATAGGTACATAGGTACATAGGTACATAGGTACATAGGTACATAGGTACAGGCATTGCTGCCTTCTTGCTGTGGATCATAAACATTGCCACAGCTCCTAGATTAAGAAAAAGAACGGTATGAAAATATATATACGACGAACTATGACTAGCATAGTAAATAATAGAATGCAACGAAAACGGACAGCAATGGTGAACCGTCAAGGTAACAAGGTCCGGTGAGTCTGGCGTTCGACACACATGCACCCCAGGACACATGCTCGCAGGCCAGAATGTGCCATCCCGATTCACAGTGCACCGACTGCCGTCCCGATTCACAGTGCACCGCTGCAGTCCCGATTCAGTGCACCACTGCTGTCCCGATTCACAGTGCACCGCTGCGGTCCCGATTCAGTGCACCACTGCAGTGCACCACTGCCTCCTGAATGTGAGCACGTCATCATGGCAGCCATTGACTAGTACCCAAACTCTTCCTAACCGTTTCGTCTTCAAATGTCACTTGCAGTTGATAACCCTCAATACTATGCGACTACTTGTTCAGAACTGGGGAGGCAGTGTTTATCACGTAAAAAGTAAAAAAATAAAAATAAAGTAAATTATCATGTCCGTTCCCGAACACCCAGTAACCCCTAGTGGCAGATGCAGCACCTAACGGTGGGGGTGAGTGGATAAGTCTCACAATCACTGGCACAAGTGCCGAGAAAGCCCATTACTACCTTAAAGTACCGCCAGAGCACCCCGTCTCGCGAGAGCGCCCCACCTTGATTTTACAGCCAGAGAAAGGAAAATCGTATGGCAGAGTGCAACGAAGTGGGTACGATGTGAGAATCTTAGTGTACTAAGGTCACACTTGGCAGGTTTTTGGGTGGAGCTTGTGTCCTGTCGAAGGTACGGATTGACTGCAAAACGTGCAATATGGGTACAAGGTTCATGTCATATGACCTACAGACAGCAGACCACCTCCACAAAACGACCACGAAAGGATGAGATGGTGGGGCGCTCTGGCGGTACTTTACGGTACTAGTATCGGGCATTATCTCCATCCATGTATGTATGTTCATCACGTGACACCGTAAAATACGTCTTGGGAGCCAACAGTGAATGTGCCCCCCCCCCCCCGGCCCAGATACTTCTACCCCATCAGGTTCGGGTATACCTTTATCACGGGCAGGTTTAAGCTCAACTTTAGCCTTTAGCCCGATCATATCCTGCATACACAGCCACACATGGGGAGTTTTGCAAACCGGTCAAGTACGGTGGATTTACACATTCACTTTCTTTCTTTCTTTCTTTCTCTTACCTCTACTTTTCCACACCATCCTTAATTTTTATTCCCAGCGAGTCCATTGTTAATAATAAGCTCATCCTTTTTTTGATTCCCACTATAAAATTAAGCATACGCCAACACCAGCAACGCGAGTGCGTTGCAAGCTTGCAGCCTTATTTGGACACTTACCTTGACAGGTTGCGTTCTTTTGCGCCCAGGATCCGTCTGGTCGGCAAACGACCGTGCTCGAGTCGCCGCGGAGCTTGTAACCCGACGAGCACGCAATTGTGTAGCTATCGCCGGGACTGCGACCGTTGATTTGCAGGCTGCCGTTGGCCACCGGGCCCGGAGGTGGGCACATAGGTGCTGCGCCAGCACATGTACAGGGGCACGGGGCAGAAGATGCAAAAGGCACAGGATCATGGCAGGGCCGGTTTGGGATAGATCAGCAACATGCATGCACACACACACACTTGCACAAACACCCCCCCCCCCCACACACACACACAACCCCCCCCCCCCACACACACACACACATACACACATATACACACACACGTACGCACACACATGCAAATCGAATATGGATAACGTTCGCCCTCTTTGTGTCCGCGCCTGGTGTGTACCAACAAATCGATACTTCGATAGTCACCAGGATCTAGGTTTGTTTGGTGGGAATTACTTTGGTTCACCACATGCGGCTAGATAGGGAAAGGGCATATGAAAATACTTCAAGAAGTATATATTATGCATTGTTAAGAATGGTCTATGCTGGATCTTTTCCAGATAAGAACGGAAACCGAAATGTACAATAATAATGTACACTTAGACGCATAAATGCTCTAACAGATAAGACTGTACCAACGAATAGGAACGAAACACTGCCGTGTTCGCTAAAAATAAGAACGGGCTAGGCTAGAACCCTGACCCCTCCCCTTCCCCCCCCCCTCCCCTTCCCTCCCCCCATTCTTCGGCGCCCGACTGTACTGTACCTTGACATCGTGGAATGTCCGTCCAACCGATACCGTTGAGGTACGCCATAGTGCCACCGTCGCCCGGTCTAGCCGGGACCAAGCTATAGCCGGTCAGGCAGTAGACTTGAGCTCTCACGCCGTGCATGCACGGAACATTGAAAGGGATGCTGTTGGGGATCTTTGGTGACCTACAGCCTGCAGCTGTGTAACACGAAGAACACAGACACTAAATGTCGGCGTTCAAAGTACTGCATCTCAAGCTACCATGTACATGCAGCTCTATGATGGACGCGGATTTTAACGGAGGTTGTTGCACGGTGATCGCCTGGATTGGAGCAACGTCGTGCTACAGAAAGCTTGAAAGCCGGTTCAAAAATGACATAATCGTCTTTTTCGGATCGGGAGACTCACATCATGTGACTGTGCATTGGTGTCTACACAAACATACTCCAATGTACCGTATTTTCCGGAGCATAAGCCTCACTTTGAACACTCAAAATTCGCCCAAATAAAGGGGGCGCAGCTTATACTCCAACGATCAAATTAACGGAAATAAATAGGACAGATGTCTGTATTTCATGGCAAAAAAGAGGGGGGGGGGGGAGGTGTTGTGTCCTGATCCCCATGCACACAAGCATCCAGCTAGCCCAAGTAGATTGGGGAAAAAGCCATGAACAAGAGCATGTGCAGTGTGATCATGCTAGATCATGCTAGTGCTACAGAAGTAGGTATATACTACTATGTACAGTACACATGAGTACCTATCTAACAAGAGTACATATATAACAGGGGGGGGGGGGGTGGTGCGGCTTATACTCTGCAAACTACGGTATACATACTTCGAAGTACATACGCATACCTTCATGGGATGCTACCAAGAGTACGTAACTTAACCCCCAAGAGAGCGCACCTCCAATATCAGTGCTATGCCCACATGGTTTCAAGTTAAACAAAAGAAAAATGGACCAAGGAACTGCAAGTTACGCTATAATGTCCACTAACACCACCAGTTTCTAAACAATCAGCTCATGCGATAACATTGCACGACACTGGCCGACGGTACTGGCATTCTACAACTATCTGGCTAACAGCTCTAGCACATGTTGGATGCGCACTCCAACAACCATACACATACACACACATCATATAATTATAATTTATAATGGCTGTGAACTGCTGGACTCTTTCAAGTTGTTGCATGAAAGACTGTGCTTGCATCACTTGTCACTCCCTAGTCTGTACATAAGGCCAAGTAAACAAAATTGATTGTTTATCGTCTGCGCCCTCCCCGATTTTTCGCCCTCCCGGCCAAATTATTTATTTTTTAGTTCCGGTAAATGTACTGTATGCACTGCGATCTATGCCTATACGGCGTCTCTAATCAGCGTGGCTGTAAGTAGATCTTGGAAGGCGAAGTCGGCAGATTGAATCATACATGTAGGTGCTAAAGGCTTGAAAAGTGAAAAGAGATTACCGTATTTTCCCCAATAAATGTACAGTCCTTTTACTTTTTTCAAAGGT
>NC_088648.1:17651319-17661319 GCF_964019385.1 Sycon ciliatum
GCACGACAATGGTAGCCAAAGCAATCCTACCAAGGAAACATGCTCCTGTCTTGTTACGGTCCTATCTGACCTCCCCCCCCCCCCCCCCATCAAATGTCCTCACTCAAACCCGTGGCACTACTTCAGACAGTGCGTGGCCAGAGCTTGGTCACACTGTCAGCAGTATGTTGTGTAGCGTACGTGTCTACAAAATACAAATACTCGTGTAGTGTACTCGTGTGTTGTACTCGTGTATTGTACTCGTGTGTTGTACTCGTGTAGTGCACTCGTGTAGTGCACTCGTGTAGTGCACTCGTGTGTTGCACTCGTGTAGTGCACTACACGAGTGCACTCGTGTAGTGCACTCGTGTGTTGCACTCGTGTAGTGCACTCGTGTAGTGTACTCGTGGTGTTCACATTGCTTACGTCCCCTCCCTACGCTTCGCTTTTGTCTCCCGCCGTGCTGCTGCTGCTGCTGATGAGGCTCTGAAACAAGACAAGGCAAAGCACATGCACAAAAGCACATCGA
The DNA here is from genome assembly GCF_964019385.1 of Sycon ciliatum. NCBI lineage: Eukaryota > Metazoa > Porifera > Calcarea > Leucosolenida > Sycettidae > Sycon > Sycon ciliatum. The sequence continues at coordinate 17,651,828 of NC_088648.1, forward strand.
CTCTCGAGTCCAGTAAGCTTAGCCAAGCGACATCATCCACTTTCGGACTTGTCACCATGGCGATATGCATGCACATACAGTGGCTATGCTCTAGATGACGTCCGATCTCAAGCCCATGTTTGGCACACCGGAATCGGCGGCGCCATCCTTGACGCACCGAAAGCTTTGCGAATGCTAGAGGGGGATCTTGGAGGTAGCACTGCAGACAACCATAAGCCTCAACGAGTCTCCAGAGTACGGCCAGCAGCACTGTCCTTACAATGTCTGCATGGGGAGCGTGCATGTTATAATACACAGTCAGTCCCATTCTGGATATAAGCCTGTTTGGATTTTTTCTCTTCTATTCGGCTTTGGATATGTACTCTTTAAACGAAGCCATACTGAATAGCGTAGTGGGCATATGGTGTTTTACGTCAACCATGACGGCTACAATGGCCAACCAGACCACAACGAAGTTGGGGCCAAAGAGAAAGTTTATTTCTTTCACGTCAAAATATATACAGGGGCCATTTTTACGAAAAATGATTTATGTATACAAAAATGCATGTACGAAGTCACTACATTACACCCCCACCAGAGATGAAGCCGAGAGCAGTTGCTGAAGAACGCCAAACGGAAAAAAAAAGATCTTGGAAAGGAAAGGAAAGAGTGAGCGAAGCGTACAAAGCGGAAAGACGGGAAAGAAAAATACACTGTACAAAGAGAAAGACTGTACAAAGAGAAAAAAATATGCGCTGCATGTGGAATACCGTTGTATGACACGTGGACACAAGGTCCGAAACAAGGTAGAAAATGCAGGAAAGAGAAAGAGGAAACATGCGTGACAGAGGTGGAAGAACGTGTCAGAGGCAGTCCAGAGAAAGAAAGTAGAGAAAAGAACAAGGGAAAACGTACGCGTGACAGAGGAGGACGGATCTTGATCTTGTCAGAGGCGGCTGCGGGCTAGGAGATCGTCGCGGTTGATCGGCGAATCGGTGGATCGGCGGACCGGCGGATGGTGGGCTGGTGAGGTCGTGGGCTTGGGCGCCTGCTCAATCTGGGCCGCGGAGGTCGAAGGCGCGATGGCCTGCTCCATGCCATCCATACAGCAACTTCGACTCAGCGCAGTGTCAGGGGTCACCAATTATGGTGTTTTACGTCAACCATGACGGCTACAATGGCCAACCAGACCACAACGAAGTTGGGGCCAAAGAGAAAGTTTATTTCTTTCACGTCAAAATATATACAGGGGCCATTTTTACGAAAAATGATTTATGTATACAAAAATGCATGTACAAAGTCACTACAGGCACGACCGGATTTAGGTCACCTTCGCGTCTTTACTGTGTATTCTCAGAGGAGTTGCGATCCATTCAACATTCCGAGCTGTCACGTATTGTGTACAGCAGTGCATGCGTCGGTTCAACATCGCACTTCGTTGTATGCGCCGAAGTCGCTTCACAGGCAGAAATTCGACAGGGGGCGGCAATTAGAGCGGGGGCGGATCAACAGTACTTCACGGTACATACCGCCTTTACCTGATCAAAGTGCATACTGACACACACCAGGGATACACCTTGCCTACTCTTAGTGCTGTCCGCCGTGCTTCTGTTCCTTTATGCTCTCCTCACTGACACGTTACATGTATTATCATGGCATACATACAATGTGATTTCCACCCCCCCCCCCCACACTCTTCGCTATCATATTTTTGGGCCCTGGTCCGGTTTGACTTTACACAGTGAAATAACCAAACAAAAACAAAAATTTGAAATGAGGACGGAGGCCGAAAAACATTAATCCAATATATTATCTACGCATACAATCATGTACACAAGTGCGTACACGCAGTATAAGTATTGAACGCTCAATACTTATGACATATCCTACTTGGCTGGTCGTACGTACATACTTGGATGAATGTACTCTGAAGTATTTGTATTCGTGTCTGTATATATTTTTGGTGAAAAAAAGGACGACAACCTATTACGAGTTATGACTAACTGTCCACCAACATAACCAGATCTTATACAGTCAGCAAGTGCGACAAAATGGCACAAAACTGAAAAAGGAGTACTGACACATTCTTACTATTATTCTTAATATTTTTATTTGGGCATTCCCAACAGACCCTAACTAAGGGCATGTTCGATTGTACGAATCCATCAGCCCCGGACCCGGATTCGCCAAATTTGTGCATGTTCGATTGTACGAATCCGGATCCGAGAGCACGGATTCGGATCCAGTCAACCCACCTCCCAGAGACGGATTCGACGGATTCGACGGATTCATTTCGATAGCACAACTTGTATCTACTCAAAACTCGCAATATGCGTACACTAGGTACAGAGTTTACCACAACGCGTACAGATACTACGGGATGAGCTGTAGCAACGCGGTTGCTAAGGCCTTGAAACGGATTATCGGTTGTGCTCATTCGATTGTATCCGTCCGATCGAAGTGATCTGGTCGGCGGGGATCGGGATCCAGTTTCTACAATCGAATGCAGCCTAAGGTCTGCATGTGTTGATAATACAGCTGGCAATAAACGATATAAAATACACATAGAGCGTACCTAGATCAAGTTGCCGCAAGACCTCGTCGACGTCGTCAGCTGGTACCGGCGGTGGTAGCAGCAGCAGCAGTGCGGTTGCTATTAGCAACACGATGGTGGCGATGCTTGGCCGCATGGCTGCACGGCCTTCCATCAGTGCGACGTATACACCTAGGCACGCCGCGCACACACACACATACACACACACACACACATACACACATACACACATACACACATACACACACACACGCACACGCATACACACACACACACGCACACACACACACACGCACACACACACGCACACACACACACGCACACACACACGCACACACACACACGCACACACACACACACACACACACACACACCTCAGACCTCAGACATGCCCATCGCGGAAGCGATGATAGTGAACAGCTATGTTAGACACAGCAACTTGTGCTGGGATTACACTATTCAACAGCTTGCAAGGCTGATGAATTGACCGCCACTAATTTTTAGCACACACACACACACACATACACACACACGCGCGCGCACACGCACACACACAAATATCCAGTACAGGGTGGTAGCGAGGAGAGCTAATGCAGCCGTGGCACCTGCACGCCGAGACCAGTTGGTCGACGGAGCGCCTGGCTTCCACCACCATGGCTGCTGCATGCTCCTGTTGCGTCACGCGGCACCACAGTCATGGCTTTTGTAAATTAAACAATTAAAAACCACACACAAGATCATGCTGATCATGAAACTAAACTGATACTGTACAAGCAGAAATATTCGTTTGGAATTTAATTTCGTCTTTTTCGTCCAAGGAGCTTTTGGACTAAATCAAATGCCTGACGAATATCGATTTGTTCAGCTTTTCAATACACTCTTATGATCCATGGACGAAATTTACAACCGGACGAACTCCCATTCTTTAGAGTTGGACGAAATTTACAACCGGACGAACTCCCATTCTTTAGAGTTGGACGAAATTATTGACCGACGAAATTTTCTGCTCATACAGTAGATGATAGCCTAAGCACATGCCCGTAGCAACACTGAGACTCAGATGGACACTGCTACTAGAAGTTTGTAAATATCTTGTTGATTATTGAGATTGCCTTCTTCCGAATAGTGAGATTATCATTCTGAAAAAGACAATGAATCCTGGAGACATGAATGTATAACAGTATCCAACAGAATCGAGTCTCTCTCCTGTTGCGTGTGTGGTTTGGTGGCTGTAACTATCTTATATTGCATTCTGTCTGTAGGCTGACACCAACTTGACAGTCTGTCAGGGACAGCATGGAGAGTGCAGATGTGTGGGTGTGTGGGTGTGGGGGGTGGGGGTATGGACTCTTCATGACAGCAAATGCCAGGTCATCAATCTTCCCAGGACCAATAACAACAGTCTACACACCTCCCCAATACCACAATCCCTGCCAACAGTGCAATCAACGGAGGTTGCTATAAATGCACTCGGAAAGTCCAAGACTCTGCGAAAAGTTTCTTATGCCCTCTTGAAATGTCAGGAGAATTTTGGATACTAGTACCCTCCACACCCCCAAATTTTGGAGATGGGTTGAACTTGGACATTCCCACATTGATTGGTCTACACATGCGGACTACTTGCAAGTACAGTTGTGGAAGGTGAAATCCGACACTTGGCATAAGGGACTGCACCATGCAGTCTGCAGCCCCTGCATACGTTGTACATGTGTTACATACAACTTTGTCTGCCTGATGACAAAACTCGTACTCATCACAGTCAAGGTTCAAAAGGTGCTGGCAACATTTAAAAATGAATGAGGATTGGATACCAATACTCCTTATGTGTACCATGTTTGTGAACTGTGTGTGATATCTACGCTGTGATCTTTCGATCAGTTTGGAATGCGTACGGCTCTATTGTACAAATTAGGTGCAGTGCAGTACAGTCAACTTGGCTAATAACGACTGCGGATATAACGACAATTCGCGAATAACAACACAATTTTCATGCCCAGAGCAAAGTCCCATCCAACTGTGACACATATAATGAGACTTCGGGTATAACGACACTTCGCTAATACTAGCACTTTTCTGATGCCCCTCCGAGTGTCGTTATAAGCGAAGTTGACTGTACATCATTGGTGTCCATTTGTGGCGCTGTCGAGTCCCCTATGCCAAGTGTCGGATTTCACTTGCCACAACTGTACATTGTACTAGTGCCACTAATACACATGGGTTTTTTTACAAGTGCTGAAAACCATGATATAATATTAATAACTATATTTGTCGGGCTCTGTGTCTTCAGACATTCCAAATACGGTCTCTTTGCTGCATCTCTTTAAAAGGAAATTATATTCACCATTTTTTTTCGAGCATGGCCCATCATGTACGAAAGAATGCAGTTGCTTGATATGACTGCTGCCCACAACTGTCTTAGTGAGCGCTTCAATAGGCCAACATCAGGGTGAAACCAGTCAGCTGTCCTCTTCATAGAAGTAACGTCCTAACTCAAAGTTATCAGTAGTGTTTGGTTTGCCCCCCCCCCCCCCCCCCCCCTCACCGCTCCTTGTGCCGGCCATGTCATGTGCCATGAAGTGATGAAATAGAATAATAAGAACATGCAGTAATAATCAGTAGTGCTGTCACGGGCCACACGATGTACATGTAGAACATCTGCAAACTGGAATTGACCAGGAGATCTGCTGCAGGTTCCTAATCGTTACACTGCACAACTCCGAGATCTGAACGTTAAACAGTGAGCAATTGGTTGCCGTGGCCGTGGGTGAGGGGCCTGAGGGCCACAGCATGCAATGCGATTATTATCATAGGTACTTCTGTACTAGTAATTATCTACTAGTATTCAATCCCTCTGTCTCACCTGTCGCGCCCCCAATGTCGTCCAAGCTGTCTCACTTGTTCCACTCCTTTGCGACGAACTTATTTGGCAGCAGCGCTCCTTATGAACCTAGTGGGATTTCCCGTTTTGGCTTTGCTGGAACTAAGTTACTTGCAAGATAGGTTGCCTCGAACACAAGAAGAAGATTTTTTTGATCAAAGTACTGCTGCCTGCCGGAGCTCGATATTACTTTCGCCTCAGTCTCGCGCCACAAGCTTAGGTCTGACAAGGACTCGCCGTTTGGCCTGCTATCGTCGTCTGCTGTAGTTCCTACTGGCGATACCCGTCAACAGTTTCCTGCCCCACATGGCCATGTAACTATGACCATGGCTGGGGAGGAGAGAAGCGCCGTACAAGAATACCGGATTTATGCGTACTCCATCTGCAATAATCCACACCACCGACCAATGAACGGGCTCCTCCTGCGGCGGGGTTCTTTGCACAGCTACGCAAGTTTCCATAAGCGGCGCTCTGTACGATCATCAGTGCAGTGTATCTTCAGTAGCGGCTGTTTATGGCTGGCGCGCGCACATGGCTCGACCCATAACGGGAGCATGAAGTACGAGTTTGCCTACTCGATTTACTCCAGTACGCATGCAGTGTTGTACCGCGCCGGTACGGTAGTATTATCAAGATTTTTTTGTCACGGCGGAATTCCGTGATTACATCATAACACGTTTATGGACTCTTGATCAAGAGTCCATAAACGTGTTTTGTTTATGCACTCTTGATTATGAAACTCGCACAAAGAAGAAGCTTTAATACACACAAGGGGAAGTTAAGGCAAAAATCCAAATTTCACCAGTTGTAGTCTTCGGGGTGCTGAGTCGAATGGTCTTGGTCCGAGAAAGCTGAGACGCTCCCTTCCTACTTGAATCCCAATCGAACTCGCGCACTTCCACCGAAACTGGGTGACTGCGCCCTACTTGTAGATGGGGATTTGTATGCAAAATGTCACTAAAAGCGCCATTTCGTTCTGATAAAAGAAGTAATAGTTGGCGGCGCGTACGGCGAATAGACACGCTCACACTGCGACCATGAGCACGCGTCCATGCGTCAGAAAAACGCAGAAACGGTGGGAGTCGTGCTCACACTACAGCTAGCTAGGCCTCGTAGACGCTTTAGGGTTTTACGTCGGGCCCTAGACGACGGCTACTTTGGCCAACCGGACAACGAAGAAGTTGTGACCAAAGAGAATGATTTTATTTCTTGCGCATGCGTTTGTAGAATGACGTAATTGAGTGAGTCAGGTCGCTACAGTACTCCCCCGCCAGTGGTGAGGTCGGGAGGAGCGAAGCACGATAAACAAGAAAGAGAAGAGAAAGGAAAGCGCAGCATGTACAAGGCGGAACGGCAAAAAATATAATAATATGATACAACATTATGTACAGGTGAGAGCGCTGCGTGTATGAAATTTGTTTGAGACGTGGCAACAAAGGCCGAAACAAAATCAAAAATGCAGAAAGCGGAAATGAGAGAGATGCATGACAGAGGCGGGTTAACGTGTCAGAGGTGTGTTAACGTGACAGAGGTGGAGAGCATGTCAGAGGCAGAAAGAAAGAAAAGAGGAAATGTACGCGTGACAGAGGAGTGTTATCGTGTCAGAGGCGGAAAGAAAGGAAATGTACGCGTGACAGAGGAGTGTTATCATGTCAGAGGCGGCTGCATGTTGCAGGCTTGGCGGGATACCAGCAGGAGCGCTGCACTGGGGCGAGGCGTGCCGACTGAGGCGGGGACAGATGGAGGCGAGCGCAGCTCCGTGGGGTCCGGTGCCGGGCGTGTGCCTGCGTGCGTGCACAGTGAGTGAGCTGGTACGACGGGTGGAGGTGGCCAATTTCCAGCTTGAGGCCAGGACGAAGACGACTGGACGATGGGCCGTGGCAGGATAGCGGGGTATCCAGGTGGGCCGGGAGGGTGGCAGGGGCCACAGCAGCTCCGAGGCGGATCCAGTGACGAGTGGTGGTGAGGCTCAAGTTTTACGTCAACAGCCGGCGATTGACGGGATCCCGAGAGTTGAGGCGAGCAGGAAACTGCGGCGGGCCGAGCTCAGGGATGGCATGCTCAAAACTCCGAAGAGCGCAGCATCGGGGGTCACCAATTTAGGGTTTTACGTCGGGCCCTAGACGACGGCTACTTTGGCCAACCGGACAACGAAGAAGTTGTGACCAAAGAGAATGATTTTATTTCTTGCGCATGCGTTTGTAGAATGACGTAATTGAGTGAGTCAGGTCGCTACAACCAAGAGTAGATAAACAAGAGTGTGCAACTCCGGATCTCTCCTGCACAATCTGCAGATACCCCGCGCCCACGGCGGAATTTTTTGTTTACGTCACCTTTTTTCAGAGAAACGCGGCTTTGCCGCAGAGCAGTGTGAGAGCACGTGCTGGGCACCGACCTTGCAGTGTAAAGCCCAGCCAAGTGCACGAGGGAAAACTCTCCAAAAGGCTCGCAGCGCGTGCGTCGTCGAAAAGATTACGTCAACAAAAAATTCCGCCGTGGGCCAACCCATGCGGAGTTGCACACTCTTGTTTATCTACTCTTGCTACAACGCGTAGACGTGAAGTTGTCACACAAACTTTACGATTTGCAGTTCGTATCCAAAAGAGTTCGTGCGTTTCCTAATAAAGTTGTGGCCCGTTTTGGATGTAATTTTTCACATGTTGCATATATGCGCATGTTGGAGGAAGTGCCTCGTGGCTCTACTCGTATTCTTGAAGTCGACGAAAATAGTTCATACAATCAGGTAGTAGTAGTAGTAGTAGAATTTATTATTTTGATAGGGAAGGCGCTAGATACACTACTTGCGGATGACTGGTCCCTCCCACGACCAGCATGGGTAGGGGAAGTCATCCGACGTATAAAATTGCCTACTGCTCCCGGCATGACGTACAGCCGAACAAGGTAGGTTTGGACTCTTGAGGGACTGCCATGCCGCTGACATCCAAGCGCTTTCGCTTTCGCTTTCCTGACCTCGTGGTCAGAGCAAGTGCCAGTGCAGTGGAAATTCCGGTAGTGGTTTCTTTCGTCTGTTGCCGAGATGAGAACTGTATTTTACGATGATATGTAACTGAAATGTCTTGAGGTATGGCATTCCATCATCGCAGAAAAGTAGAGAAAGATGATTTCCGAAACCGAAAAGCCAGACCAAGCTGCCATCGTATTGAACGAGTACACTGTAGAAATTGGTCACTGACCCGATCACAACGAAGCAACTACAAAAACAAAAACAAAATCGACATCGTCCAAAAAGGGCAAAGAATGGCGGTGCGTGCGTGCAGGACCACAACTACAACAATTTTAAAAATGTGCAAATGTGGAGGTGACATCGACAACCGGTTAACCGCCGATTTTCATGAATCAACACACCGGAATTTGAGAAATTGAACATACTTCAGACCAGGTTGTACACAAATACGCTTCACGTCTACGATCATGTTGCCGCCAAGTCGTGGCACCCCCCTCCGGAGGTCGCGGTCACGATTTGAAACGTGGCCGCGACGTTTTGGTCAAGTTCATGCCGTTGCCATGCAACTTGGCCGCATGGCCGCATGGACGCTGGTTTTGGTCGCAGTGTGAGCACTGTTGTATGTTGTAACGGTCGTAAGGGGGAAAATACCGTGATTTGGGTTCGACCTTTAGCAAGATGCACGCTATTTTTAGTACGCTATTGCCACGAGAGTAGCTTTGATTTCGCGCGGTACAACCATTTTTGTCACCATATACGCGATACAAGGTGAAATGCGTACGGACTATGCAATATTTGGCCAAAACCAGGGAGTCCTAAATTTTACGACTCCCTGGCCAAAACACGTACCGTTGGTCACAACGATAAATCAGCCCCCATAACGTTTATACGCTGCAGCTTCAACGCTATTTGGGTGATCAAGGTACGAGTACCGTAAAAAAATAGCGTTACCGTTGTTTGCTAGGGTATAGTCAATCAAGACCTTACGGCCACGGAGCTGCGGGACTCTGCGCTGGTCGTCTATCCGTGTGGAGGCAAAGCAAACGCGGGCAACATTCTGCTGAAGCGAGCGTGGAGCTGAAGCTGGATTGGTGACTGACGTACCTGCTTACTCCA